>NC_135498.1:15039543-15044543 GCF_052857255.1 Amblyomma americanum | reverse complement strand
AAAAAGCTGATGTTATCAAATGCCTTTATTATGTGAGAAAGAAGCGTAGACGAACGACGAAGAGAAATTTACGTACTGATCGGCCACTTACTTGGCTACGGTTCAGCTACGGTTAGAACACTTCCACGAATAGCCGTTTGTATTTCGCGCCACTGCGAAAGGTAACTGTAAGCGGTGGTCCAGAGATGACGCCACTGAATGGCATCTTGCCGATGTGGTGCGTTGAATCCTTCGCAGGCGGTTGTGTAGGCCGCACGCAACCTTTAATTGGCGTGGTTTAGTTGCTACCGAGAAATAAAACAGTTACTGCGCTTTTTTCTTTCATTAAAATCGATTTCCGTCTGTTAAAAAAAAAAAGAAATAACCACATGTGTCCACTCAGCTCTTAGTGAACAATTCAACGAAAAAATGAGCCGACGCTAAGGTAGCGATCGAATATAGAGCGTTAACGCAGCTAACAACGGTCGCCGGTTAAAATCCCTGCCGGGATCAAGACTCTAACCAAATAAGTTTATACTGCACGAAACGCGGAATCGTATGCCACCCTCAACACACTGTGGCAAAAGGTTGAGCAGCAGTGTTCATATGAAGATTCGTAAAGGCGTGGAATTGGCGGTACATAGGTCGCCGGATCGACTCTCTGCCACTAGCTAGACTCTAATTTAACTAGTAAGCTTATGCCGCACGAAACTCTGCATCGTATGACCCATCCGGAACATTCTGTGACAAACGGTTGGACCATAAATTTTACGTGAATGTTGGGACTAAGGCCCGACTTTAACACCTGCCAGACAGGGATATGCATACCAGTTTGGTTTTGCTTACTTTCGAGTTATTCGTTTATTGGTGACTGATGTTTTGGCCATTTCGAAGAGTTGTGTGCACAGGAGAGGTTACTTTCCCTGTAAGCTTCGTGAACGCGCGTGTATTTTGGCGCGATGTAGCCAAAATTTGTTGGGCCACAGAGCCGAGGGTAACCTCGTTTTCGAAAATCTAAACCTGATATGGATGTTGCTTACGATGGGCTACAGGCCTTTCAATAATTAAGAAGCCTAACAGTAACAGTTAAAAAGTTAGCTGCTCAATATTAGTTAACCAGCCTGCTACTTAGCACGTCGTAGGTGTAACCTGATGCATTAAACCACCGACAATTCTATGCCGAAAGAAGTGCTCTTTTATCTCAAAATGTATTTTTTTTCTCAGTTGTAGAAAGTCTGATGTGAAACAGTGCACGTTAAAGATCCCCAGGTGGTCGGAATTATTCCGGAGACCTCTACTACGGCACCTCTTTCTTCCTTTCTTATCTCACTCCCTCCGTTATCTCTTCCTTTACGGCGCGGTTCAGGTGTCCACTGAGATACGTGAGACAGCTACTGCGCCATTTCCTTCCCTCAAAAACCAATTTTCATTTCATTTTTCACCCTGCTTAATGATGCTGGCAACCAGAACAAGTTTACCGAACAGGTTTATTATACACGAGACGCGATGTTACTTGCACGGGTATATTTTTAATGAATGCTTCAACGTTGACATTATCATGAAAGCGGCTCATACCACAGCTAAACTAAACGGTCAGACTGAAGAAGTAGGCGCGAAAAAAACGAGGACAAGCGAGACAAACAAAGACGAGCGCTCCAGGAAAAGACCCTCGCCTTGCACGCGCACACTGAAACGGCTGCAACAATCACTGCAGGGTCATTGAAGTTAAACAAGTTACAGAAAAAAGAGCCCGATGTACTAGAAATAACACTTAGGAGAGCAGAAAGTTGGGCGAGTTGGTTGAAATACATACTGAAGAAGTAGGCGCGAAAAAAACGAGGACAAGCGAGACAAACAAAGACGAGCGCTTCGCTCGTCTTTGTTTATATATATATGTATATATATATATATATATATATATATATATATATATATATATATATATATATATATATATATATATATATATATATATATAATATATATATATATATATATATATATATATATATATATATATATATATATATATATATATATATATATATATATATATATATGCTTGAGGGCTCACAGGTTAACATGCAGATTAGAAAAGCCAACAAAGGTGCCGTTGGTGCGAGGAAAATTGACGTTCTGCTATATGCGAAAGCGAACAGTTATGGTCTACTATTTTTACAGTGATCTCAGTTCCACCAATGGCGTTTCGAGCTTCAGTGACATCTTGCGAATGAAGAACCATTTCGTGTTATTTTTGTCAGCGTTTCCAGCGATTCCAAACTTTTGAAACCACATACGATGAACGCGGGGGACGCCCTCGATTATAAATCGATGGCTCGAATTGGGAAATACATACGACAAGCGTAGCAAGAAGCAGTGGCAGGACTCGTGGATACTTTCAATATTCCAATAACTGCCTTCTTAAACCCTGAACGAGAAGTTAAACCTCACAAGGCAATCAGCACTCGAGATTTCGGTCTCTTAAAACCTAAAGAAACGATGAGCGCGTCAATTTCTGCCGCTTATTGCGGCGCTTTTTACCGTAGAAAATAGCGAAGCTTTAGTAAAACGCTTATCAGCGATAGCGTGGTTACACGAGAATAAATCAAGAAGCCAAACCGCACCCATAGGTGCAGATGAAGAAGGGAGACCATCGACCAGTGCAAGCCCACCGTTTCAAGTCGTCAGTGAAGCTGATGTTTCCAATTTTGTTAACTCTAAGAGAAAAATTTCGCTGCTGTCGCTTACAGTGGAAATTGAACAGTGACGGTCACCGTCCACGGCAAGCACTGTGTACGACCGATGTTTCACTATGTCCATGACAATCGCAATAACTCAATGACTTAATTATTTTGCATTACGACAACGCGTTTGTCAAATCGAGCAAAGAACACTCTGCCCTTGATTCGATCATCTGGCACATATCCTCACCGCGTAAAACTGAATAACGAATCAAATTAGGTCATTGCCTCCATGAACAGCTAATCGTGACCGTTGACAAAGCATGATTTTGAAGCATATTAAGAAAAGTAAATCCGTTATATGAAAAAGTGCATTGACATCGGCGGCGATTAAGTAAAAAAAAATGTTAAAGAAATCGCCGTTCTTTTGACGACATCCAAACTTCTCTTCGAGTATTATATCAATCAAAGTCGGCGAAATTTACAACCACCCTTTATAGAGGTAGCTTTAATACGGGCTCTGGAGGGGGCATTACCGTATCCGATTATCGTGGGACCAACGTACGCAAGGGATTATGGATGCATTATTCATTATAAAAAAGGAGGGCATGTGTAAAAGCTAACAGTCGCACTCATTGAAAAGGGGATGAAATTTTCAGAAAGCATGTAAGGTCTGATCGGGAGCTATGTCTAGTGACGGGTGCTTCTTCATATGTTTTTTCTTAGTTTGGCTATTGTAGATTGCCTTGTGTGCGTGCTGCTGATGCACTGGCAGTCTGTGTTGTGTGGATTTTTTCTTCGTTCCTTCGTTGTTTCTCGCTCTGGGTGCATTAGTTCGAGCAACTAGCCTTCCTTGCAACACAATATACTTCAGCATATCTCAGTCGACCAACCCAGTCGATAAAAAACGACTGACCAATTTCAAATAAATGACAAAATGTTTGTCGTGTTGTAACATAAAATTTATTCGCAGTTGGGAAGAATTTTTCAGCCGTTCCGTAAGACTTCTGTGCAGTCCGTAGTTCTGTAGTACCTTTCTGTAGTAACCGCATAAAATTCTGTTGTTGCTGCAAAAATTTTCTTTTGTTACTCTAAGTTCATGAGCAAGAACATTACAAAATATTTGCTGTGGCGACAGAAAATTTTCTGTTGGCTTTGTCGACTGTGAATTTTATTTTTTGTTTGTCTTTTTTTTCCCGCCCACATCGTGCTCCTTCTTTACTTTTTCAGAGCTTCTCGCCGCTGAACAAACGCACATCTCGCAACTTCTGGACCTTTTTTTTTGCTTTTGCATAAGCGCGATTTACTCATTTTGCTACAGGGTTGGCAACCACGCACCGGATGACGGCTCTTGCGCACCAAGCGCGTGGTTGGTGAACTCTCCGAGGCGCGTCAGGTGCGGTGTTTTCCAACATCCGGCGCAGTTTTGGACGGCCACAAATCAGCCGCAGAGTGGCAGCCAGACTGCCGCGTTGGTAAACAAACACCTCGCGGTCACTGGAGAGCGGAAAGTGATGCCCGTTCACACTTCCCCCCTTTGCTTTTTTTTTTCTCGACGCGTAGAGACCAAAACAGTGTTTCGTCACGAAGTCGTAGTCGTGTTTGGTGACAGCCATCAGCTGCCGCTGAGCTGGGCGAAACACATCAACGAGCGGTGTTACGATAGACGCGCTGCCGCTTTCTCAACGCGCTGCGGTTTCGTGAGCGTGCTCGGACGGACGGCCCATCTTACAGCGTTGCTACAGCGTTGGCCGTGGGCCAGCTCTCGCAGTGACAGAAGCAGGAGGCGACGACGCACTCGCTCCTCGGAGTCGGGGCTGCTACAGTCAGATACAACTCAAGAACTAAGCGCCCTTTCCCCGTCAAAGAACTCCCTTCCAGCCAATGGCGTGGCCGATTCTCATGAACCATGCTAGCATGACAGTGCAGGGAGGGGACTGTCCCCTTTCTTCGGTCACTCCCTGCTTTGTCACACTAGCAGGGTCATGAGAATCGGCCGACGCCATTGGCTGGAGGCGAGTCCTTTGACGGGGAAAAGGCGCTTAGTTCTTGAGTTGTGTCCGACTGCACCGTTTTCCTGCCCAAAGACAAAGCAAAGAAATGCTGGTTGATTTAGCTAGCGGGCATCCTGCGTACGGCGCTGTTTTTAAGTTCTAATTAAGAAAAAAAGATCCTGGGTGCTGTTTGCGGGTCAAAATTTTTACATAAGCGAGAAAACAGAGGGAAGTCGCACACGTTATGGCGGTAGCGGAACCTCCTGTTAGTGAGAGCATAAAAAAAAGAAATTCAGATAAGTATTAGTTATAAATTGTGAGCAGTCAATAAGTATTTTGAAAAATT
>NC_135498.1:15002043-15034543 GCF_052857255.1 Amblyomma americanum | reverse complement strand
ACGATGGTTCCTTTGCCAGCTTTAAATTGAGCACGGCCGAGAGCTGCAGGCATTGTATTTGACGACCGCCGAGCACGCTTGTTGCTAACGCCGCCGCCGATTCATTCAGTTCTTTGTGGGCACGAGTGAGCACCAATTAACAGTATCTTTTGAAGGCCCTTTTCCCTGTTACCGCCCGATTCCTATCTTTTCTTACTTTCGCTCTCTCCTTTCTTTCCTCTCACTGCCCTCTCCCTGTCTTTTACTGACGCTAAAGTCTCAGCTCACGTGTTTCAGGTTTCGATGCCAGACGCCGCAGCTGGCAACATCTTTTCCTTGCATTGTTATTGCATTAATAAAGAATCACTAATGATAATAATTTTTGCTGCCTTCCTGACTAGCGGACTACCATCACCACTAAGTGGCAATATCATTGCACGATGCCTGATATTATTACTAGAAATAAGTTCGGTGGGTCACAAATTGAACTGAGGTGTCAACACCGACAATGTGATCAATTCAGGAGTTAAATAAAAGGGCACCTAAACTACTCCTGTGTGGTACGCAACGTATGACTGATAAGAGCTATGATCTTCGGTTATTAATTCATACATATTGATGTGTTTTTCGCAAGCAAGATTGAGTACAACTAAAACTGTCCCAATGATTTTGTACAGTGAAGGTTTATTATTGAAAATATTCTGATCAATGGAATCGAAAGCTTTACTAAAATCGATGAAATATCCTGCAGTGGATATAATATTTTTAATATTTTCCAGAATTTTTTCCCTAAGGGCCAGCAAGACAGTCTCAGTCAATCGACAATTTCTAAAACCACACTGTGAGTCAGTTGAAGTACTTTTCCTGTTATGAAATTTTGTAATACGAGAAAATAGCCTTTAATGTCCTGAAATTTAGTGGAGTACAAAAACTGGTTGGTAATTGGACGCAGCACCATGATATCCATCTTTATAAAATACAGACGTCCTTGCACAGTTCATACCAGTTGGAAATATACCTGACTCAAGTACCGGATTGAAGATATGAACAACGGCAGATGTTAGCAATTTTATTACTTATTTAATGAGTTTCGTTTGTACAGCGCCGGTATCTACTGAGCTACTGTTTCTTATGCCTATGAACATGCTGTATATTTTAGTTTCATCTGTAAGAGGAAAAAATATCTTTTAGCACTGTTGTAGGCTTAGAAAACTGCTTCTAACGAAGTACTAATTGGCGTTGCAGCATTTACAAAGTACTGGTCAAAGTTTTCAGCTAATTCGCGACCTTTGAGTTCACAGTCATCTGTGGTTATTGTCTTTAGAATTTAAAGGGAGCCATCACGTCTAATATTATAATTTACTATTTTCCATGCTGCACCAGGACGTTTTCTATTAACAACTTCGAACAGTTTTTGGCAATATGCAGTCTTCGCCTGCTTAGGTTCTGCATTTATTTGACTAATATTTTTAATTGTTTACCTCAGCTTCGGAGCGTAGTCGGAGAAAGAAATTATAAAGGCAGTTTTCCTTTTTGATCAATTTTAAATGTTGCCGGTTAATCCATGGTTTTTTTTTCTTTTTCTTGACATCGTAAGAGTTATGAACAGAAAACGTTTTTCATGTGTTTTTATATACACGCTATGAACGGAAAACGTTTTGCATGTGTATTTATAAACATAAGTGTTTATTTATAAAAACAATCACAAGCCATGAAGTATTGTTTGAACGATTCTAGACTATAGCGAGCAATCGGTTGAACTATATGGACACCTTGCATTCTGTTGTTTATGTGTAATTAATTTGGTCGGTCATAAATGCAGGACAATGGTGGTAGCTTATGTCGGGTCTATGAGCTGTAGTTAACATTTGTCAAAATGAACTCTTATGTGGATTGATTCTAGACATGACTTATGTAGGTGTTGCAATTTGGTTTAAAAAGCTAAAGGAGTGCAACGCAATGTCTAATTCTCGGGCCGTTTTGGTGCCATCAAATATACGTATGTTAAAATTTCCACCGCTGACAAGCCGGAAGTCGTTGTTGCAAACATATTTTAGCAAAAACAAAAAACTCCGAATCTAAAAGGCCACCATGGCAAGCCTGTAATATTTGTTTCCACCCGCCGCTTACCGCCGTCGCGTTGGCTCAAAGGTTGGTGCAGTGACATATACTCCGCATGTAACTCGTCCACCCGATCATGCACCTGGATAAACATTCTCTGGTGAAAGAAATGCACCACAACCCTTCGCAGAATCTTTATCGCAAGCTGCATCCATTTCGCTGACACCGGCTGGCCGGTGACTTAAGTGACCAGTGGCTGACGCGTACGGATGGTCTCCGTGCCAACGCCAGAAGTAAACTGGGCCTGTGCAGTTAAGTTGCGTTTTGTTTTACTATTTAAATTGACGGCCAACTAGTAAGAGACGTGTACTAAATGATTAAACTTCCAAACTGGCCAGGCATGCGTTGCAAGAGGCCGGGTACGTGAAGCTGTTAGCACATAAACACTGCACAGGACTAGAGTTGTACTCTAAATGTTGGAAAGATGGACACAAACTCTGCGCAGTACTAAGTCCGGTCGCTGCCTTTGGCACTGAAGTCTAGCACTATTGCTGCACATCATTATCTATCCAGAGTTGTGTCCTTATGCATCCCAGCTCTACCAACCAATTAGGTCATAATGATGGCAAAGAAGCCAGGTGTTGTTCAGCATAATCACTATCATCATCTTCATCATCATCATCTTAAATACATCCAGTTCAGGACAAAGGCACCTCTGATTGAGACGGATGCTAAATTTTTATAATTAAGGTTGTATCGACGAAGCCTTTGCAGGCCTTCGGCAATCAGTGAGGCTTGGTAACTAAAAATGAGGTTGTCTAAATTGTTCCGAAGCACACCACCCCATCGTATCTTTTAACCCATGCTGGTTTTTTTTTTTCATTATTCACCGCCTGTTTACAAGAGAAATTAGGAGGACTAGATTGGGAACCGTTGGAGGTAAGAATGAATCTGTAATGTGTGATTAGGTGATGACTATTAATAACCACGCAGGGAGCCGCAGGGATTGACAGCGAGAGTCATTGCTGTCTTCAGCTCCCTCTCGCTGTAGATTTCGCAGAATTCGGATGTGCCGAGAGCTGAAAACTAGGAGTAAGTCCACGATTGTCAAATCACATCTCGAATCATGGGACCACGACTATCACCACTGACAATGCATGAGTGGCATAGAGGACGATTAAATAGAAGTTAAATGGGATTGTGCGTTCGTAGCTAGCGCTCGTAATAGCAATTACAACGTGAGTAATCGCCGTTGGCTTTTAACTTCACAAAAAATCATCATTAATGAAATTTCTCTAATACTGGACAGGTTGCCGAATTTGCGGAGTAACTTGACGTGATCAGCCAGGCCATACATAAAACGGCGGATGGTTCGTTCTTATCGCAGAAATCACGAAGCAGTGCCTAGAGCAGGAGAGGTAGACGATAAGAAAGACAAGGAGGGTAACCATGCAAAGCCCAGTTGGCTACTCTACACCAGGTGGGGGGAGATGAAGAAAGGGAAACCGAAGAGGTTTGATTGTTCAGTACAGTTCATGGTATGCTACGTGCCCACGATGGGATCCTGCTTGTAACAAAAAAGGACGTCCACAGTTCATCAACAGTCTCAGCTCAAACTTGAGGTTATTATATATTTGAAGCGAGCTTAGGTGACATTCTAAACTACCGAGGTCATGTCCCCAACCTTTATAAACCAGGTTCAAAACCGTGCAGTGATACCTCCAGAGCCAATCGTTGAAGAGGAGGCAGTGACAAAGTTGGTGAGCAATCGTTTCTTTGAACGCGCTGTTGCATGGAAGTAGTGCCTATCATTGAAATAACAAACCAACGCAGAATGAACTCTGAGGCATGTAGAGGGTGCTTACCGTATGACGATGCCATTTGGCGTGAGGAAAGCGTGCTGTTAGTGGTAACACATTCTGTTGTTCATTGGCTATTTCATTTTATCGCATGTATTTATTCAGTGGTACATAACACATGCGCAGTCGCTTTCGGAACACCAGCCCCCTTTTTTTTCATATCGGAGCTGGCGCCAACAACGTCCGTGGCTTAGTAAATTTCTGAAGCGCAACTGCAATCTTCAACGCAGAGTGCACAAGGGAAGACGTAAAGCAGAGGATTTCAGCAGAAGGGCGCTTCCGCGAATGTCACTCAAAGCGCTGTGCTTTCCAGTCCAAAAATAAGGCACATCGCTTTCTCCGAAGCGAATCACTTTCTATGCCCCCATCGCTTGCTTGTCGGCGTGCTGATACCTAGCTCCCTCGTTACACACGGCCTCTAGCGTTATTTCTCGCTTAGCGCTTTTTGAACTTCGCATTATGCGAAGAATACTATATGCATTTTCTTTTTTCTTAGTTTTTCTCTGTTAGAATTATCCGGGTGCACTCAGGGCTAATGCCCCTCCAAGACCCGTTTCTGCGTAGCCGCACTGTGTTGCGCTCGTCGCATGCATGCGTGTTTTGATAAACAAGAGATGCCCACACGCTTGTGCCCTGTGTTGGCATACTCGGTCACACCACACCACTCGGCTCGCGGGACGATAAGCGAACTTGGAAGAGTTTACCTTATCACGCCGCCAGATAGCGCACTTCTACGAGCCGCCGTTTCTACATCTCCCCTCTATGTCGCAAACAGTAGCCGTTCCTTAACCCACTGCCTTCAGATAGATAGAGATTTGTTTTGCTTTTGGAGCCGAATGTAAACATTGGCATCGGTGAACCGTTTTTTGCTTTCTCCTTTGCTCTCTGTCACTCTCATATTATCAGCTCCGCTTATCTTTCTTAAACACGCACCGCTGGAGGCGAAATCATGTGACGGTGAAAAACTCAAACGGGATGTTCCCGTTTGTGCCTGGTCACAAGTACACGAAAGCTGTAGCTTTTTCTTACTTTGTGCATGCGAATGTGACATCGTGCATAGTTGTACACATTCTTTCCTCTACCCTTCTATGTTTCGCCTCCCTATCTCAGCCGTTGTCTATTTCATTTCCGCCGGCCGCAGCTCAAGGGCTTAACACGGTCACTGCTTTGTGGGCCACCGGATTGTCGCGTTGTTTATAAGTGCTGTGCGGCCACAATTACCGAGTAATATGTCGAGTTTTATGTCACTTTCTGATATCTGGAAGGTAAGTGGCCTGATAGTATATTTATGGAGCAAAATATTTCGAAACATACGATATTTTTGGTCACGAAGACGCGAACTCCCGCACTCACGCACACTGCTATTTGCGCCCACTTTGACAACAGGAAATATGTTGCAAAGTGACACTTGAAAATTCCTTTAGCAAATGTTTTACTTCTGTGGAGTTACCGAATTTCTAAATTTTATTCTTCTTGAAATACAGTCAAAAACGTGGCTTGGTTTGATAAATGTGGAGGTTTTTATGCAAAAGAAAAAATAAGCTACAACCACAATCATTTAACGCTACATTTGAGACAAACTTACCTACTCATAATAAATGCACTGCTATATCTTTCACGGATAAGAAAGTATTATCGGGCAAACTTCGACAAAAGCTAGAACCACAAGGACTTTGGATGGAGTCTTTAAAGAAAGGATCTTTTGGGAGTAGGAAAGAGCGAGAGAAAGTCAGGAGAGAAAAGAAATGAAAGAGTCCCTCTGGTCGCAATATGGAACGTGTTTATGTTGTCCTTTAGTCTTTAACGGTAAACTCAGAGCGCCAAAAGTAAGCCTACAGTCTGATGCTCAAGCCTGTGTCTCTCTAGCAATTGAGGTGCGCATTGACGACTTTCCTAGCAGACGAAGGCTGGGGTTAGGGTCGCTGAATCTTAGCTGCCTTAGGGGACGTGAATCGAAGAGGCTTGCCTCCAGAGGCACTCGTTCACTGCCCCGTCGAGAGCATACGCAAAGGAGCGGCGCAGTTGTGTCTGCGCACCTGCGCACTTTGGAGAGTCTGCCACTGCAACGAGATGGAAAAGCGTAGCAGAAGTTCCCGGACGATAGCTCGAGCTGCACGAACGGATCGAGGTTGTGAAAGCGGCGTCCCGAGCTCCCTCGAATCTTCCACGAAGTCGTGTCATGAGCAAGCACACTATGACGTCTTGCTGTGTCGGCTTTTGTCTGTGGAATGCGTACAATGCGCTCTATCGCCCGAACCGCGCGTCGTCGCATGCGCAGCATTGCGTATAAAAGGCGGGGATGTAATCGGCGGCTGTATCGCAACGCTTGATATGGATGCACAGAAGGAGAGTCCAGCCGCTGCTAAACTGCGGTATAGACAAGAGAACATTAACTCTTCTGATCCTGAGGTTGTCGCCTGGCCGTTGGCTACTCAACAGAAAGAGAATGAGCGTCAGAAGGCGAAGAGAGCAGCGGAGAGGCCCGAACAGAGAGAGGAACGCCTTGTCAAACGGAGATGCCAGACTGCCGAGCGTAATAGACGCCACATAGCCGCCGAGATGGAGCCTATGGAAGGCGTCAGTCAACGGCAACCAACCAAAGATGATGTGAAGGCCCGTCGTGTGACTGATCACACCATTCAAGTTTCTGAAAGTGCATCTGCGACCCGGACATTTGAAGCAGACTTTGTGAACAATCCGTTTGGACACATTTGTAGTGTGTGCGACAGACTGTGGCATGAAAAGGACCTGACACCAGTGAGCAATCTAATGTATTACACTTTGCGTTTGGCATTACCAGAAGAACAAGCCCAGCCAGGGAAATTTACCTTCCGCTACGTATATCTTGGCATAGCGGAACTAAGCCACTGCCAATTTTTTTGTTACCTGCTTTGAACACTTGGCATGCAGCAATGGCGTCCAACTTCCGGTTTAGTAAGCGCTGTGTCCGATCTGTGTCGTTGTTTGTGAGCGCCTGGATTTATCATTCAAAAGCAGGGCGCTAGCTGTCGAACATGACTATAACCCAGTTCCGCCTCATCAATATGTTCCGCAATTTGCTAAGCGCCACACATCAAAGCGGCTTATGTAGACGTGAAGTTAGAAGTCGTGCGCATATTTTCTTTATATTTGTATAAACCATGTGTTTCAGGGAAGGTGATCACTAATTTTTAAAAATAGGGTTTTTGAGGTAAACGGGTGGTTTCAAAATAAGTTTAGGCGGACGTCAAAAGCCAGACGAATCATGTCAACTGGTTAAGTGATGAACTAAATCTAATAGTTAAGTTTTTAACTATTACCAATAGGCGCCTGAATGCAATTAGAGATTTGTAGCTGGCCGCTAGTGATAACCATACAAGTTTTTAGAACATGACTATAACCCAGTTCCGCCTCATCAATATGTTCCGCAATTTGCTAAGCGCCACACATCAAAGCGGCTTATGTAGACGTGAAGTTAGAAGTCGTGCGCATATTTTCTTTATATTTGTATAAACCATGTGTTTCAGGGAAGGTGATCACTAATTTTTAAAAATAGGGTTTTTGAGGTAAACGGGTGGTTTCAAAATAAGTTTAGGCGGACGTCAAAAGCCAGACGAATCATGTCAACTGGTTAAGTGATGAACTAAATCTAATAGTTAAGTTTTTAACTATTACCAATAGGCGCCTGAATGCAATTAGAGATTTGTAGCTGGCCGCTAGTGATAACCATACAAGTTTTTAGACATTTGAAAGCGCAATTGCCCTCAGACAATATTTGGCTATTTCGACCAGTTACCTGCCCTGAAGGGGTTCTTTTGCCTACATGCTTTTCGATAGCGCATGTATTTCGGCCCGATGTAGCCAAATCTTGTCGATCCACAGCGGCGAGGGTAATGGCGTTTTCGAAATTCTAAAAACTCATTCGGCTATTAGTAACGGCTTGCTACAAATACATAATTGAAATCAGGTGCCTGTATGTAAGAGTTGAAAAGTTAACAATTAGAATTTAGTAAATCGCTTTTCTAGTTTGTTGACGTCCGCTAACACTGGTTTTGCTATGCCGCAAAAAAGCTTCGGTTTAATAATAATGATGTTACGTGACGGCCAGCCGAAGAATGAGACGCGATTAGTGATGGCAATGAGATGGTTTAATGGACGCTGGCGTAGCGCGAGCGCTCCGTCTCGGGCCACTGCCAACTTCGTCTTCTTCGTCACAATAATAATAATAATAAAATAATAATAATAATAATAATAATAATAATAATAATAATAATAATAATAATAATAATAATAATAATAATAATAATAATAATAATAATAATAATACTAATAATAATAATAATAATAATAATAATAATAATAATAATAATAATAATAATAATAATAATTGGTTTTGCGGAAAAGAAATGGCGCAGTATCTGTCTCATATATCGTTGGACAGCTGAACCGGGCCGTAAGGGAAGGGATAAAGGAGGGAGTGAGAGAAGAATGGAAGAAAGAGGTGCCGTAGTGGAAGGCTGCGGAATAATTTCGACCACCTGGGGATCTTTAACGTGCACTGACATCGCACTACTGTATACCTCAAAAACCCTATTTTTAGAAATAATGATCACCTTGTCTGACACACCTGGTGTGTTGGTTTGATTAGCGCATCGCGTTAACTTCGCAACGTAGTACGAATCGAATGGTCGGGAAGTACCAGCGCAATCTGTTTAATGCTTATCGACTTTCCTAACGAAATCGACTTCATAGCGCTCTCTTATATTAGCCATCACTAGAGTATGAACTGTAAGTCGCATTTTGAGATGGGTCAAACAGTTTCAGCGCTTGACCAAGCATGTGGCTGCTAGCAGTCCGCCCTCTAAGAAGTAGCGCGAGGCAGCGATAGTTTCCGTGTGCTGAATGAAGCCTGTTTTTACTTCCCGTCCAAACACACCCTTCCGGTGTTTTTGCGCTACGTCATCGTCATCACAATTCTATCTCTCACTCTCAAAGGCGTCCGCCGAGACTAGTTACTCTGATGCTTCGTGCCGTTCTTATCAAGGCAGTAAGCCAAAGCATGCAGCAACCCTGTTTGGAGTGTTGTCTTATCTATGGATCCGAGGAACCGGTGGACGGCTAGAGACTATGAATCCCTTTGCGCTGACCTCGAACACACGTTGTTTATCTTCTTTTTTTTTGTGCCTGGGCCATTCATGATTGCTCGAATAGATAAATAGTAGAGATTGCTTCCATGGGAAGTTGTGGCCAGAGCAAACATTTTAAGACCTTCGTTCGCTTTTGGCTCACAGAAGGAGGGATTTAATGACGGCGAGGAAAGTGGCGGCAACAGCCGGTGGGCGGGGCAGCAGCGCATAGGCCTGCTTTCCGAATTGCTGGTCACGTCGCCGCGTCAGCTAGCTGGGTAGCAATCAGCCTCTGGCTTGGGAGCGCGAGCCACTGATGGCATGGCCTTCGGTTTGGCAGCGCGAGCCGTGGCTCTCTCCGCTCTTCGCTTTTTTCCTTCCCGCTGCTGCTTTTTCGCTTACTGATCAAAACCGCAGTGTGGCGCTCACAACTCACAACTGAATTGAAATTATGAGCTTTCTAGTGCCCGATATCACTCCATTTCAAAGGGGTCGCTACCATCCATCCATCCAGCCGTCCGTCCGTCCAACCACCCACCCACCCACCCATTCACCCACCCATCCATCCATCCATCCATCCATCCATCCATCCATCCATCCATCCATCCATCCATCCATCCATCCACCCACCCACTCACCCACCCACCCACCCACCCATTTATCCATCCATCCATCCATCCATCCATCCATCCATCCATCCATCCATCCACCCATCCATCCATCCATCCATCCATCCATCCATCCATCCATCCATCCATCCATCCATCCATCCATCCACTACCTCTCTCTCACACACACGCACGCTAACCTTGCTGTAAAATTAACCTGCGCAGACCACACCGACTTATCTCTCACTTTTTAAAATAGAAATATATCAACGTTACAAAAATGTCAGTTATAATAAACTGAACATCTCCAACCAAAAGTTTAACTTTAACCCAACGTTTCGCGTCGCTAACTACTGCCCTCAGTCACCCCTGGTGAAGGAGCCGAGTCGGCTTCGAAACGTTGAGTTAAAGTTAAATTTTTGGTTGGAGATGTACAGTTTATTATAAGTCTTCAAACCCAACCAGACAGGCAAATCTGTCAAAATGTTTAGTTTTCAAAGATGTCACTATGTAGGAAGCCTTACAATAAAATTAGCAAAAGTGACACATAAAAGAAGGAAAGTATGAGGTAATCAAAGAAAACTTTTGTCAAGAACTTTTGTCTTAACAAAAAAGGAACGCCAGTTATTTTCCGGATAAAAGCCCCGATGACGCACTGACACACATGTATTCATTCGATATTATGTTGTGAGCCTCAAAACCACTCTTGTGAGCTCATCTTCGCGGCCACAAATGGCATTACAATGGTTGGAGCTTGGAAAGTGCTCGCGGCCTTTTCTGAAGCGGGCTGCTGTGTGATCTTTGACATCGTTGTTCACACCAATCCTGAGTTCACTCAACCAGTCATTTAGGCACCTTCCCCTTCGCCCAATGTATTTTCGACCACATTTCAAGAGAATTGAATATACCACTTCTTTCTCGCATGAAACGAATTTTTTAAATTATTACTTCCCCAAATGCTTATTTACTTAGGACGACGGTTGACGTGGTTGTTTATCATGGATGTATTTTATGGAGTGGAAAAAGTCACATAAATGTTTGTAAGATTCATGATCGTTTTGATATTACGTGAGTGTGGAAATACGGGATGCCGGCTACATTTTTTACGCGACAGCGTACATAGCTCGTTCGGTCCAAAGCCGCCGGCGTAGTATAGTAGTCGGCACCGCGTGTCGGAAATATTCGGGGGCTGCGTAAAAAAAAATCGTATCATGGTAACTTTTGGTTCTAGTGATTGATGAGTGATTGGTGTGAGATGGGCAATGACGTCCTAATGAAATCATTCTAATCTATCGATTAATTAAAGAAATAAAAAATGTACAAAAACTATAAAAAGAGGGTGTAAACGTGTCAAAATGCTCAGAATGAAAAGCCAATGTTTGATAATGGTAATTAAGAAAATTTAGAGTGTGTTGTTGATCATTTAATAAATTGAAAAAAAATGAAAAATGCGTTCTAATGTGTTTCCAACGGGCCAGGCGTCGCGCCGAACGGGCGATTGCATTCTGTACACTACCTGCCAGCGCTGCAACACGCTGTCGCGTTTTACTCTTAAAGGCGAAGCTTAAGCGTGCTCCAATTTTTTCGTTTCTTCTTAGATAGATAGATAGATAAAGAGGAGGAGGGAAAGGCAGCGATGTTAACCAGAAAGGGGTTCCGGTTGGCTACCCTGCACTGGGGAACAGGGATTAGGGGACTAATAGGAGGAAGACAGAAGGAGAAAAAGGCATAACACACACACACGCACAACGCTGTCACAATTTGTCACTCAATCTGTTTCTTCTTACTTGCTTCTAAGCTAGTGAGCTTGATCATGTCGGCTGACTTGAATGTTTGTGTGCTTTTCAAGTGCTTTGCTACTAAAATCAAAAGAAAGGAAGGGTTTTTCAAAGTTAGAATGCATACTGTGTAGATAGGAATATTTGAAGGCGCTGGAAAAAACATGGCCAAGGTATGACACGTATATCCAATTTCGAAGGTGCAGAATGGTAGAGAAAAACTTTTTTTTCTTGTGCCATTTCGGTGTCCTAAAGAATTGCTGCTCCTTGAATTGCAGCTTGATATTCAGGGATTATATGTACCAATCTTCGGGAAGCTCATGTGTCAGAGCCAGAGGGGTCAGGGCCGAACTAAGCACCTAAAAACCTCCTGTATAGCATTTAAAGGACTGGCTGCGATTATTTATGAAAACCGTATAGTCATCGACATATCGAAAGATCTTCACCACAGAAGAGCTGGCAAGAATAGCAGCCACGCAAGAAAAAAATATCAATTAGGATCAGTGTGAGACCAAATCCATTAGGTATTGCAGATTTTTTGACGTAAATGTCTTCATCCCTGAGATAAAACGTTGAGGAGAGGTACATAGACAACACTTCAAGAAAACATTCCACTGATGTGCCAGAAACATTTCGGAAAGCAATGTTATCATGGTGATCTCTCTTCGACGCACTAAAGAAATTTGTCCTGCAGGGTTGGATAATTAAGACCCCTAATGTCTATGCAGGCTGCCACAAGTTTCTCGTGTTTCTGAGCTTTAAGAAAATCAATGAACTTTGATCACTAGCGGGTCATTCACTTGAAATATTTCCAAATGGGCTTAAAGAAACAGGGAAACCGACTTCTGTCTACGTATTTAGATAAAACAACACGAAAAGAGCACTCCGGCATTTATTTTTACTGTAAAGAATATCTTCAGCATATTACTATAATTATCTTCAATACATTTTAGAGGACAATTTAAGCTGAGCTTTAAGCATAACTGCTTTACTCTGTTCTTCACAGAGGCCAATGATACATCGTTCCCACGCTGGAACTTGTGGAACATCAATGTGAAGTCGGTACATTTTGCACGACGCTTCAGTGGAAAAGTGCATTAAGCTAGCGGCTCACTATAAGCGAACACAAAGAAATGGAGGTTAATGTTTCGTTAACCTATGTTTCCGTTTTATAAATGTCTCGCTATGCATTCAGCGCATAAAGCACAGTCATGTTCGCGTTTGAATCCAGCCGAGCGGCTCTAATGGGTGGGCTTTTCGGATCCTGTACCCGCACCATGAGCCGGTTAACAATAAAGTTCGTTCTTGCCGATGCTGGTCCCAAGGAGCACAGGTAATTGGCCCTATATTAGAAATGTATCGGCAAAGGCAGCTACTACTAAGGACCGGAGTGAAACCACCGACTATCATAATGCATGCAGGCACACAGGATTCAAAGGCTAAAGTGGGGTGAAAACTTATTAAGATTTAATTTTTTTTTCTTCTCAACAGTTGCAGGTTTTCTACGAGCCCAGGCCCTCGCAACAGGCGTGCCACTTTGAACAAACCAGGATTTTTAAAAAGACGGAGTATCGTTTGCGAGGTAAAACAATGGACTGCTGTTGCCAGTCGCATGGTCTAGCCTGCAGTATACTTTTCGTTCTCCAAAGCAAATTCATTAGTAAATACTAATTAGATGACATTTTAAATATTAGTGCCAAAAATAGAGAGTCAAAGCCGAGGTTGTAGATGGTCTTGACAAACAGCCGGCTGAAATTTTTGCACCAAAGTGCCATTTACGAAGCATTTGTGCTGGTTTCAAAAGACTGCACGCTAAATACAAAAGCTACCATGTGGCTGCAGTGCTACTTTAGCTCCCCAAGGCGCGTTTCACAGAGAAAAATTCGCTCTCTTCCGTAGCGCTGTTCCCGACGAGGTTTTTCGTGTGCCCAGTGCAAGAGATATGCAACAACAGCTGTCACGTGGTAGTTTTTGCATTTCGTGGGCTTTATTTTAGGGCCGGTAAATAAAGTTGCGTAAATGGTGCGTTGGTGCAAGCTGTTTTTCAAGGCGATCTACAACTTCTGAACTCACACTTTGTTCATGAAGCCAATGTTTAAAAAGATGACTACTTATTATTTACTAATTAATTAACCTTTTAAAACTAAAAAACACTGCACACCAACTCATTTGTCTCTCAACAGCACTCAATTGGTTTCAGACTGAAAAGGCGATCCGTTTGTTCTAAAACCTTAATTACTTTTAGGTGGCACGCCCGGTACAGAAGTAATAACGTATTAAAATGTCTTATTTTTGCCCTCACACTTTGCTGACTGCAATTGCCCACCATCGCCATTGTAAGATGCCTTTCACCCAGCAGAGTAAACAGAGAACTGGCCCGTTTTTAATCATCGATTCTGTGCTTAATTTTTTTTTTCAGTGCTTCTCGAATTTCTCGCATCTTATCCCTCCTCCAAGAGCCCGGAAAGGGCTGCCTAAATAGTGAACACAAAAACAAAATATAAAACTTGTTCATGGAAGGCTTCCTATATCCCCTTGTTTCTTTGCTCCATCGGCTGTATCAACTTTATGAGAGCCCTCCTCCACAGTTCAAGAAACTTTATTGCCCGTAAGATCGCGGGCAGGTGCGGTCGTTTAAGTTGTGTACACAAACCGGGTGTGTTGCCTTGACGAAGCCCAAAAATGAGTATGAACGATTCCCAGGGTATGCAGTGCTGCCGCCTCCGCCGCACGTTAGTCAGCGAAAATCATATCTAAATTGGCCCTGCTATCCCAGCGAAAACCTGGCGAACCGGCAGTGACGATGCGTTATTCGACACGGAAACCCGAGTCCCCTGGCCTCCCATTCGATTCCAAAGATAGTGCATGAGGCCAGATAAATGGGCGACGCTCTCAGCAAAGAGCTCATCAGGTCCTTCCACTCGCCCTTTCTTTTTCCTCATTTTTTTTACTTTACAGAGTGCACCTTGCATGACCCTTGCCTCCGGACAACGTAGAACTGACGCAAGGGGCACTGTGCGTCATGTAATTAAGGATTTTTTTTTCGTGTCAGAGTCAAAGCTATTAATCAATGGACATTTGCGTTGCAGTTCAATGGAGAAGGGGCGGAGATGGAAAACGCCGTAGCGGAGGACTGTGAAACAATTTCTGTCACTTGTTTCGAAACGTGCTCAGAGATATCAGCGCGCAGATCTTTTTTTCATTTCGCCTCCATCGATGTCAAGCCATTGCGGACTCAATGTTCCCTGCTGCATCGAGAGCACAAGAAAAACGCCACCGCTTGTGGATCATCGCTCGGGATGATTAGACACATATAGAAATTAAATTTGAAGAAGCCTTTTTGTGTTCATCTATTTTCCTCCTCGTTTTTTCGCAGAATGTCCGTGAGTCGTTTAACCGTGTTATCTGGCAGCGCACACAAAAAATACCGCCCTCGGAATAAGAATGTTCGAATTACGATCTGAAACCCAGTACTCACATCGGCTAATGCCAACATGATTCCAGTTAACATTTTGTGATATTCCCGGTGAATGCCGAAGGTACTAGGTTGAATGCTACATTGTGATATGGCTGCGTAAAACGGACTGTTGTTAGCAGTGCTTTAATTACTGAGATCCAGAACAGACCACAAAAAAACGAGAGTAGCGAACTGGGAAGAAAATAAACATCAAATTGCCACTCGTATTCACTACACAGCTATTGCTTACTAATCAGGTACAAATTTCGACGAAGATAACCCAACACGCGGTTTTCGTTCCTTGCAACGAATTCAACTCGTCGTTTCCGATACAGATAAGTTACATGCACAAAGAGGTATCTGTAGAAAGACACAGTTTCCGGAGGAGTGTTATAAAGTTTAGAAGTGGGTGTTACAGCGTTACATCGAGAAACACGCATATGTTTACACTTATTAACGCTGAGTTCCAGACGCCATAACTTACACCCACCCGAAACTTTGTTAATGTCAGACTGATCAAGAGAAGCGTCAGATTCATTACGAATCTCACAGTAAATAACGAAATCATCAGCAAAAAAACTCACGGAAAAAATAATAGTACTAAGTAAGTCTTTTACATAATTGAGAAAAACTAAGGGCCGTCGAACCGAACCCTGAGGAATGTCTCAACCAATCGGAGAGGAATGAGAGCTAGTTTTACTTACAGTCACAAACTGAGAACTGTTAGTCAGGAAAGAATGCAGCCTCGAAATAACGTTAGAGTCGGGATTAAGATTACTCATTTAGAAAAGAAGTAACTGGTGACAAAATTTATCGAAGGCTTTAGAGAAATCCAGGATCATGCATTCTGCCATAAAACTCCAGACAATAATAAAATGCAGATTGTGAGTAAAACATAGAAACTGAGTCTCGCAAGAAAATGTTTTAGGAAACCTGTGTTGGCAATGACTAAAAAGGGAATTTAATTCAAGAAAATTGGTAAGATGAGAGCCGATGACATGTGCCGTGATTTTACACGCGATGCTAACAAGTTAAATGGGTCGATAATGTTTAGCTGAATGTTTGTCCCCAGACTTGTGCAAGGGAGCGTAATACACACTTCAAATGCGACATGAAACCACCGCCTTGGCAGTTTGCCTCAAGAAGCGCCCACCGAGCACGCAAAGCACACCCGATGCGTACCGGACACCGCCTGGGAATCTGATCGCTCTTCCGTCAGCTTGTGACAAGGAAAGTGTTTCCTTCGGTGGTGCAGAAGAGTTTTACGCAACGCGCCCGATAATTAATAATAATAAAGGCGCTTGTTTCACTTCGCGGTACAGTGGTCACGCAGCTTCCGAGAGGCTGTAGCGTTTCAGTGCTGTGTCGGGTACTTCCGGCTTGGTTTAAATCACGTGTCGAACACGTTTCGCATTGCGCGGCTCGTACTGAATGCCACATGCAGCTCAATCAGTCCTTGCGGCTGCGGTGAAGCGGCCGAGGAACAGATGTGCTGAATAATATTCAGTAGTAAGTTATTGTGGCCGTCACCATCACCGTACAGCAAGCGCGCTACGCAGGCTTACGTTGAGAACTCGTGATTACCATACATCGTATATGAGCTGCGTACAGTGCACTCCCATGCACGCAAAGTGTACATGCGGGTCGCACTTGATTTTGTACGCGATTGGTCAAAATGTGTTTTTAATGGTATCTCTCTGACATGAATCTTATGCCAGTAATTCTAATGGGCTTCACATATTTGTCTTAGATTGGCTGGCTGGAACCAATGTGTGCAGTTTTTTTTTTTTTTCAGGTGCGCTTGATAGTAACGCCTCCAGATGGAAAGCGGCGCTTGCGTCATTTTTTTTTTCTATTTCTGAGAGGCAGCAGCAAAGGTATGCCTTCTTGCAAGCAAGTGCTGGCAGTCTCGCCGTTGACTGCCAGCATTTGGGATACACCCGCTGGTTCTCCAGTATTGTCAGCAAGCCGAGATAGAGGAGGTAACGGGAGTGGAGTGTGCTAGGGTAGTGTTTGCCCGCAAGCAAACCGGTGGAATTTACCCAATTTATGAACGTTTGAAAGTTTGTTTATTTAGTAAGAAGCATTAAATACGAACGCACAACTTGAGGGACCCAACAAAAATTGTTTAAGGGTCCTAACCGCTGTAAGCTAACCCATATCATGCAGACGACAGCAAAAACATAACGCAGCTTTTTAGCATTAAATATGTTACAGCAATAGGCACTGAACACTCGTGGAAACATCAAGTAAACATGTTATTTTCGGACGGAAAACACAAACCGAAGCACTAAAGAGGATAGACTAGGATGAATTGAGTACAAAAATTTTAATTGTTTTTGAAAGGCATGAAGAGTAGGCGAAATTTGAACGTTGTAATCAAGACTATTCCACAAGTGAGTATCCATAAATTTTAGTGTTTGTCGATCATAATTAGTGTGTATTATAGAAAGCAAGAGCTGATGTCTTGTAGTAGACATGTTGGTGCGTAGTGAGTGATGAAGACATACTGTTGTTAAATTGAGGGTGTTATTAATTGTCTGATAAATTAATGAAGCAGTATTATAAGTTACTAGGTCTAGGTATTACAAGTTACTGAGCTATTCACTTTACTCTTTAAAGACTGTTACGAAATCATTCACCGTATCATTGATACCATATCAGATAGTATGCAAGAAACTTTCGTTACATCCTGAATTCCGACGCCTGCTTTCATCTGATGCAGATAGACTTCAATAAAGGTCTACAAGCTTTTAAGAAATGTTGTAGGAAGTTTGTTGCGAATAGTGGTATTAAATTCTCAATGCTGTAATCATTCCAAAACGTTCATCCGTGTTCTTTCTTGCCATGCTACTGCCATTTCCTACAAAATGTTGTCTACTGTTGTAAATCTGTGCAAGAGCCTTGGTTACGCGACGAATATCATGGTTATGCATGACGGTTCAGAAAAAAAAAACTGAGCACGTAAAAACGCTTGTATCGATGCGTATACATAAGAATATCAAATTTCCTTATTGCAAATCGCCGAAAATTGAGGAGAGAGCACTTTTTCATCGCCATCTGAGGCACTGCAAACTCTAACGCTCCAGTGACAAGTGGCCAGCCTCTCGCACTGCAGCTGCACCCAATCTCAGCGCTTCACACAGTGCCGTTGGTTCCCCCAAAGCGACGCCTCTGGTCCGAGGCCCGTTTTTCACGTTTCAACTTTCTTCATTCTCTCTTCCTGTGAGAGCGCTATCACCGCGGAGAGGAAGATAGACTGTATCTCTTTATGGACCCGTACCATGTGCAAACAGTGCGCTCTCCAAATCGAGGTCACCTCAGGGTCCATGCAACCGCAGATCAAGAAAGGGAAAGTTAAACATGTCACCGCGCCGTGACTTTCACATTTTCGGCTCATTCCCGAGGCTGTATCTCTTGGAGGATGCCGAGGCTTCACATTCGTCTCACATCCTCTCCTGTCTGGTACGCTGCTCCATGGTTGCCTCGCTCGCGTCTAGTCGTCGAGGTCCTACAGCCCTGCGTTAACAGGAACTCGAACGTAGTACGGCGGACACTAGATACGAGGTGGCTGTGGCAGCCAGTATGAGCGATCTGCTGTGGTGAACGCAATACGTAACGAGCTTATAATTTCGTTTAACGTATGAATATCAACAACCACCATGCAGGACAACGAGTTATGCAGAAGTTACAGTTTCTATCCTACCACCCCATAGAGTTTCTTACTGTTAACTAGAGGGAAAGTTGGCGGTGCTGCACCTGAACCTCCATGGGCGCGCAAAGCATCATGGGGCGATGAGCTACTTGGTGCGGGACAGTAGGTTTTTTTCAGAAACACACAGTGGCGTTACTGAGATATCCCATTCCGTATCGACTGCGCGCGGTTAAACAAAATATTAGCGTTTGTTGTCTGTAATACTTGGCCAATAGGAGAGCCAGCCATCGCTTATTTTGAGCAAACTTTGCATTTACATGCTTCTCTGCTCGTTTGCTACAATTTATAGACATGATATTGAATGATAGGACATTCTTGATTATCGAAAAACGTTTGTTTTTATTATTTTTTGGCCAAAAGTTGTAGTTCTGCAGTCGGTAGCTCTCCGCACCATAATGCTTAGAGCGCCCATGGCGGTGCAGGTGGTCTCGAGGAAGCTCCATGCAAACTTCCATAGGCGGGGCGCCAGCTTTCCCTCTAGTTAATAGTAAGAAACCCTATGCACCACTCGGCAATTTCGAGATGCATGTTCTGCAGATGCCCGTATTGCCGTTGCTTTGTGTATTTCATTTCCCTATAAGTTCGGTTCTTTCATCGTGACGAATAGTGGGCAATTTTTTATATATGCGACTCTACAATTCACGTTCTGTTGTAGGATCTACCATCATAGACCATAGAGAGATGTAAGTTGTAGGATTGTAGGCTGTTATAGATACCAAAAAGAGAGTCGATGTTTTTCGTTGGCTGGTGCACTCTTCTGAAAACTGCAGGCGTATACACTATAAACACGAATAAGAATACATGGGAGTAAAAAGGAGAGCAAGTTGTCCTCTATAGTGCATTCTGAAAACTGCAGGCCTACACTCTAAACACGAATAAGAATACGTGGGAGTAAAAAGGACAGCAAGCTGTCCTCTATAGTGCATCCTGAAAACTGCAGGCCTACACTCTAAACACGAATAAGAATACATGGGAGTGGAGCAAAAAGGAGAGCAAGCTGTCCTCTTTAGTGCATTCTGAAAACTGCAGGCCTACACTCTAAACACGAATAAGAATGCATTGGAGTAAAAAGGAGAGCAAGCTGTCCTCTTTAGTGCATTCTGAACACTGCAGGCCTACACTCTAAACACGAATAAGAATACATGGGAGTAAAAACGAGAGCAAGCTGTCCTATTTAGTGCATTCTGAAAACTGCAGGCCTACACTCTAAACACGAATAAGAATACATGGGAGTACAAAGGAGAGCAAGCTGTCCTCTATAGTGCACTTCCTTTTAGAGGCAGGGTATGCTAGCCAAGTCCCGAAGTAGATTTCGATCACGAAATGTACGGAATGCTTACTCCTGGCAACAGATGCATATTTTCACTGAGAAGAAGAAAAGAATAGTAACTTGATGTGATTAGGAATGGGAGGAGGTGTTTTAATGCGGCATCGAAGGTTTTGAGGTTAGCAAAAAGAGGAGATTGAAGCCTCGGTTTCCATCATCGTAACTGATAGAACTTGACATGTTTAGAAGAGGGAATTGGTTTCCTTTCGGGAGCGGGGGGTGGGGGGGGGGGGGGGGGGGGGGGGGGGGGGCGACCATGAGCATTTCGCATTTGCAGTAATGAAAATCTACCACATGGCTTGAGCAGAGTACTCTGCCTCTAAAAGGGAGCGCGCTGGAGGACAACGTATTTCCTTTTTGCACCTTTACAGGGTAATTCAAGTTTAGAGTGCTATAGAAGGATGTGAGCAATGGTATTTGCTTTCTTGCCATTTTCCCAAGCAACGGCAACAAGAACAAAGACAAAACACACAGAAATGCAAACGTCTCGAAAGTCTAAACGAAAAAAAAACAAAGAAAGGTTTAGGCATTTTGATAAAGATATTTGGCTAAGGCCGCTTTCAAAGCAATCGGTCATAACGCGAAACTGAAGCGTGCGTTCTATGAAACTGGCTTATTTGTTATTCATTGAAAAACACAGTTCCAGAAAGCGAGTTCGGAAATTAAACGAACTGCCACGGGCTGCTAGATCCCAGGCTTAAGCGAGCATAGTTTAGCTTGGATAACAGCTAATTTTAAGTCCTCATCATCGTCATCATCATTACCATTTATTGGCATTGCTTTATTTAATTCACCGAGAACAATTTATCATTCTGTGAAACGGTGTAAGCATCCAACGTGGGTTTTTAAAAGTGAAGGTAGCGCTTTAAGGAAGACGACTGGGCGAAAGAACGGGAATGAGTCACCAATTAGTCCAGCGCCATGCATTATTGACCCAACGTGGGTAATACGCAAGCCCTGCAGCTGCGGATTTTGTTATTTAACTTCCATCCTCCTGTCGAATCAGCTTGTTTTGTTTCCTTTTTTTCCAGTCGCCTTAGAGTTCTCGTTGCGTAGTACATGCGCATGACAGGTCCTCGGCGGAGGCAAGCTGGCAACACATTAGTGTTTAAAATGCGTTTTTTTTTTCTGTGCAAGTTCACTTTTCATTCGTGTGTAAATTCATGTTACGAAAATACCTGCTACCTAGCTGAAAGCTAAATATCAGTGCCAGCCAGGTACCGAAATAAAAACAAAAGCAAAATAAAAGCTTCCATAACCCGCGTACTGCATGCAGTTTTTCATGGAGTATATCGCGTTCCCCTCACAGTTCTGCAATATAAATTTTACCCTCTTATCGCGTTCTGCTTTCAGTGCTCGTGCGATGTGTGTCGCTTTTACTCTCTTTTTTCAGGGTATATTAATCTATTCATGTTAATTATTTCTTACACCGCATGCTAGGGTGTCGTGTATTTTGGGAAGGAAGACTGATCTTTGTCAGGCATTCCTGCTCTTTTGTCAGCCTCTTAGACAGACCTTGTTCTTTGTACCATGCCTCTCTCAATAAACTTTCACGAATGAATGAATAAACATTCATTCATTCATTCATTCATTCACAAGGTGTGAACTATCTGGTGAAGTAAAATGTTTTTTTTTTCTCAATAAGAATTGATCCTTGTGGACTGCACTGCGGGTGCGGACTATAGTCCGGAAATTTCGCTATAGACGCACAGAGAGAACAATGCGGCAACCAAGAGACGCCTGCCAGGACAATAGAGATGAGGCTCTCGCTCAGCCAACGACCAACCGGAACGCTCTACACCCAAAGGCAAGCAACGTACAAACGCGGCATCGTATCGTTCACACTAAACGAGGGAATCGTATCACAGACACCACCTCTGATCGGTCGTCCATGCATGCGTCAGCACGTGTAACTGGGCCACAGAACACCCCTGAAGACGAAAGCTCACTGGCTGCCGCTGTTGCCTGCGACGTGCTGCCCTAGCAACAAAACACCTGGGACGCGTCTGCCTGCGATTAGAAGCGTCTTCTCCGAAGGACACCCCCCTCACCTGTCTTCGTATTCACTGCGTTCCCAGAACGCGGAAAGGTGCACCCAGATATCGTGTGATCGAAGCGGCGTGCTCAAAGACAATTGTGTTGTGGGCTCGTGACGCGTATAAACACACTGGTTGCGTTCACTCCATGTGTCTTGCTCTAGTTTGTTGCGAGAGGGCAAGGGAAGCAGCGAAAGAGCAGTACGCTTAAGGTAGAAATGAATAATCAATCTTCACACCACTGCAGAGATTTCTGAAGCGCGAACAGTCGCGGAACATAGTAGTAGTAGCAGTAGTAGTAGTAGTAGTATTAGTAGTTGTAGCAGTACTAATAGTAGTAGTAGTAGTAGTAGTAGTAGTAGTAGTAGTAGTAGTAGTAGTAGTAGTAGTAGTAGTAGTAGTAGTAGTAGTAGTAGTAGTAGTAAGAAACTTTATTTGGCTGCAAAATTAAGCGCCACAGAGATCGGCGGCTTGTCGGACCGGGCCCAATTGATGCTCCGATGCAGAGGACTCTATCCATGCTCGCCAAGAGACAAGGGGAGGGTTGGGATGACGGGCGGACTGAATGACGACAGAACAAATAATAATAATAATAATAATAATAATAATAATAATAATAATAATAATAATAATAATAATTGGTTCTGGGGGGAAAGGAAACGGCGCATTATCTGTCTCATAAATCGTTGGACACCTGAACCGCGCCGTAAGGAAAGGGATAAAGGAGGGAGTGAAAGAAGAAGGGAAGAAACAGGTGCCCGTAGTGGAGGGCTCCGGAATAATTTCGGCCACCTGGGGATCTTCATCGTGCACTGACATCGCACAGCAAACGGGCTCCTTAGCGTGAGAAGGCAATTTCCAGGTTAGCATATTTGGAGGAACTGTTGGGACAAGACGGATCTAGGATGGAAGTGGTAGAGGTAGATACGGGTCGATGTGGAGAGGAAATTTAATCGTTTGCACTTTGCCGTGAAGTCCTGGCTTCTTTTCTCGCAACGTGAAGCCTTGCCTTCATGATGGAACACACAGCAAATAAAACGTACTAAACCATTCTACCTCGGACAATGATAGTCAATCAACCGGCTTTGCTGTTTTTTTTCTTCAACCCTGTTGCGGCCAGGCAAAGCAAAAATGTTCGATAAGAGTTCTGAACTTATATCACATTTTTTATTATGTGGTATTCAGTGCTGCAGCTCATAAAAGCGGAAAGGTTAATGAACGAAAAAACGTTTGCTGATGAAATGAAATCCAAAGAAACCGATTACATGGTAGCTGCTTTCAAGCAGCATAGCATGCTATGACGATTGTGTGTCGTTTTACCCTGTCCCTGTTCTTTTGCACTCACATTTTTGCGTGGTTGGAGTCTGTATCGTACGTGACGAGCAGGGCACTGCAGGGCAAAGAGTTTCTTACTATTAACTAGAGGGAAAGCTGGCGCACCGCTTATGGGAGTTTGCACGGTGCTTCATCGAGACCACCTGTACCACCATGGGCGCTTAAGCATCATGGGGCGAAGAGCTATCGACTGCAGAACTACAAATATGGCCAAAAAATAATGAAAAAACAAACGTTGTTTGATGATTAAGAATGTCCTATCATTCAATATCCTGTCTACAAACTGCAACAAACGAGCAGAAAAGCATGTAAATGCAAATTTTGCTCAAAATAAGCAATGACTTGCTCTCCTATTGGCCAAACATTGCAGACCACAAGAGGCGCAATTTTAAAAAGAAATAAGTTTTTGAAAAAATGTTGTCGCTTCAACATTTTAAATTGATTTTACACAGCATTTCGGAAAACAAAAACCTTTTATTGGTGTCGTGTGCTGTTGCGTTTTCGCTACTATGGCTTTGGCACACTACTTTTACGCCGAAGTCGTCTGCGCGCGGAGCGCGCCGTGGGGGATACAGAATGGGAAATCTGAGTAACGCCCCTCTGTGTTTCTGAAAAAAAACCTACTGTCCCGCACCAAGTAGCTCGTCGCCCCATGATGCTTTGCGCGCCCATGGAGGCTCAGGTGCAGCGCCGCCAGCTTTCCCTCTAGTTAATAGTAAGAAACTCTATGGTGCAGGGTTTGCGTAAGGAAACACTATTTTAAGACCTTTTCAATGTTGCTAAGCAGGGATTCAAAAACTGAGTTTTCGAAGTACAGTATTTTTGCTCATTTCTCTGTGATGCTTGCCCTTCCGTCCGGGCCCCTCTGGCGGTCAGAGAGCCGCAGCTGCCACTTTTTTGCAAGAATATCACCCATACAAAATCTAGCATCGCCTCTCCTCGCCCGCCGCGGTGGCTCAGTGGTTAGGGCGCTCGACTACTGATCCGGAGTTCCCGGGTTCAAACCCGAGCACGGCGGCTGCGTTTTTATGGAGGAAAAACGCTAAGGCGCCCGTGTTCTGTGCGATGTCAGTGCACGTTAAAGATCCCCAGGTGGTCGAAATTATTCCGAGCCCTCCACTACGGGACCTCATTCTTCCTTTCTTCTTTCACTCCCTCTTTTATCCCTTCCCTTACGACGCGGTTCAGGTGTCCAATGATATATGAGACAGATACTGCGCCATTTCCTTTCCCCCAAAAACCAATTATTATTATTATTATTATTATTATTATTATTATTATTATTATTATTATTATTATTATTATTATTATTATTATTATTATTATCTCCTCGCAGGTTTGGCGTATTTTCGACCCCTTATCTGACGGCGGTCCATAGCTGAATCGGGATAAAATCGTCATCCGAAAGCTGATGCACTGCGAACGGGCACCGTTAAAGTGAGCTGGCATAGCACTTAAGCGTACGGCAGCCACACGTGTGGAAATGCAAGAGTCTTGCCTCTTGAAGCCAAAGTTGCAATTTCCAGACTGCCCCGGTTGTCCGCGGGAAGCGTGTGGATATAGGTTCTTACTCTCGCACCGCTGCCTGTGCCTGTCGACTATAAAAGGCAAACTTCCCTTCTTCGCTTAGTCTCTTTAAGACAGGAGCTTTATTTACGGTCTTATATCCCAAACCAGGATTCCCACCGGACGCAATAATAATTGGTTTTGGGGGGAAAGGAAATGGCGCCGTATCTGTCCCATATATCGTTGGACACCTGAACCGCGCCGTGAAGGAAGGGATAAAGGAGGGAGTGAAAGAAGAAAGGAAGAGAGAGGTGCCGAAGTGGAGGGCTCCGGAATAATTTCGACCACCTGGGGATCTTTAACGTGCACTGACATCGCACAGCACACGGGCGCCTTAGCGTTTTTCCTCCATAAAAACGCAGCCGCAGCGGTCGGGTTCGAACCCGGGAACTCCGGATCAGTAGTCGAGCGCCCTAACCACTGAGCCACCGTAGCGGGTAGCCCACCGGACGCAAAAACTCCGGTTTCCGGTGGTCGTGGAAAATGTCGATGGGAATGCGCGCTGAACAAACCTTCCCACGAGTCTGTGGGCTCGAGGCGTTCCGGTGCTCTGTTACAGTCGTTGCCACGAGGTAAGGAGAGCTGGCAGGAATGCGCACGGGGCGGAAATGCGCAGACGGCGAGGCGTTGACGTCGTGGAAAGCGCGATTCGGACGCCTAAAGGATGAAGTGCGTTGATATGGCGCTGTTTTCTGTTTGGCGCTACCTCAGCATCGTTGGAGGGGCATTTAATTGTGTTCGCTGTTTTTCTTGATTTTTTTTTACAGCGACAGCTGTTAAGTGCATGTTTTCAGGTCCTGAACCGTGGGCGTTTCGTAAAAACGCGCCATTCTTATTGGTCATCATTCAGCGGCGTGGCGCTCAGGTTTCTAGAGAAGCACACAAATAAGAATGAATGAAAAATACTGCATTCAACACCGCAGTTAGCTGTCGTTGTGTCTAGAGTTACACTGTGGTAACCATTTTGTACATTCTCTTTGCAATGAGTCAAGCCATTCAAAAGGTGGGGCGTTATCGCCTCTCCTTCCCATTCTGTAACCGACATCCTGCATGCCCAACCCTCTTGACAGCGCTCTCAATGGCCTGGCGTTGTCAAGAAACAAGAAATCCTGGCCACACGCCTCGTTGGAACGCTGGACTCATTCGTAGTAGTGCAGAGAAAATCTCAGCAAGTGAATAGTACTCCTACTTGCAGGAGGAGACCATTTTCAATCGATAGCTCACCCGATGGAAACAAGTTGCTCCCAATACCGAGCGAAAACCTCTCACAATGTTCCGAATACGTCTGCTGATGTACACAGCGTCAAAAAACAATGACGACCATTCTAATTGCCCACAGGTATTCGGTGGCTGGAGTAGCCATCGAGAAAACGCACCCAGCGCAGAGAATTGAGGAGGGCCCTTTGATTTTTTTTTCTTTAAGCAGAATGTTTCGATGCGTTTGTATAATTCAAAAACTTGTGTAGATTGGCTGCATGGTATTTGACGGTAGAACGCAAAAAAGATAGCAAGAACAGTGTTGCATTCCGTTTCTGATCTCAAACCAAAAAGCATTTCAATACAGGGCTTACTCAAAAGAAAGTTATTTTAGGCTCTTCTGAGCTTCCAGAGATTCTAGTTTTTAGCAGCAGGACTGCTTTACAAAGGAGGTATAGCAGCAGCCGCAGCGCTCAGGTGGTGGCTAGGCGGCGCTGCATTTCGCTTCTCAATGCTGCTTGCGAATAGCTTGTCAATTAGCGGAGAGCAGAAACAACAAAAAATCTGTAATAACAAGCAAGGGGAAAAGAGGACAGAGTGGTATGAGACTGTCCGCTTCCTCTTGCTCCGTTGAAGTTCAGTCAAATGACGCAGACTCGGAAGAAAAGTCGAATACAGCTTGTTATGACGAGTAAAGAAACGCTTCCAGACACGTATTGACAAGTATTCTTGAAAGTTTTCCTTTCAACGATGAAGATTACTGTCAACTTCGATTCTTGAACACTGCGATATTCTTGCTTCAACTGTGCTAGACAAGACAAGGCCGCTCACAAGAAAACTCAGCCCAGGAAAAAAAAAAGGGGGGGGGGGGGCATAAATGTGGACAGCAGCCGCAGTCACATTTAAAAATCAAACGCGAAAAAGTACCTCGGATTGGCGTGCCCTATGTCGCTTTCTCAATACTTCGCATTTTCTTTTTGCCCGCTGTGCTTTTTAAATATGAATTGGCACAACCCTGCCCACCTTGCCACTTATTTTGCGGCAGCACAATGTTGACTTATAATAAGGGAGTAATTACTCATTGACATCCACCCGAGCGCAGCCATACGGCTACAAATGAAAGCTATACAGCTGTACAGCTATACAGGAAAGCTATACAGCTGTATAGCTTTCCTTTGTAGCCGTATGGCTACGCTTGGGTGGATGTCAATGAGTAATTACTCCCTTATTACAAATCTACTCCACCTTGGGGGATTCCCATAAGCATTTGACCAACGTTGACTTAATTCGGACGAAGAAATAATCACTGTTCACAGCAACGTATCTGCGAGGCTATAGTTCACATATTGCTATGACAAGTCGGGTGCTACAGCAGTTCCGAGCTGGCACTCGTAAAATATTCATGTATGTGAACGGTTGGTGAAAATTCGCGGATGGCGGTCCAAAGGAGGCGTCAGGCTATGCATGCACGATTGAAGCTCAAAGACGAGTATTAAACACGCTAATTGACATTGCTACAAGGCAGGGAGGGCATCACAAAGGTCGGCCCCTTCTTGAGACCTCGTCGCGGCGACAATCTCCGGATCTTGGCACACGTATCATCGCCTCGCAGGAATGCTCGGCATTTTTGGAGTATCTCGGGCAGAGAGACGTCGGAGCAGCGTTGGCCCTTGGCGGAGGAGGAGAAGGGGGGGGGGGGGGGGGGTCAGGTCTTTGTCCCTGAGACAGCAGCAGTTGCTAGCGCACGTGATCGCCATGAACCCAGCACGTGAGGAACCGCCTTCTTTTTTTTTTTCGGGTGAAACCTCTCGAGGAGACTGCGCCTTGCCTACGTGCCCGCTGCACAGCCCAGTGTATATATGCCGATAGCGAGATGACGCGTGCAAGGTAATACGCGGGGACGACGTGCCCTTCCGGCGACCTTACCCGGCGCCCCCTCTGCCCTGACGTCGCTGTGACGTGGCTCACGCGGGCGTGTATGTGCCAGTGGACGTGCCGTGCAACCATTGAGTTGTGGCACTATCTCCCCTTGTCGGCTGAGCATACAGCATGTTCTTGTCCCAGCCTCAAGACTCCGGCGCTCGAAGCCAGAGGCCTGCTGCACCAAGGAGACCAGGGAGGTCAACGCGGGAATCGAAGCCGGGGGAGGGGGGCCCAGAAAGAGCAGAGGGGAAGGAGTCGTACGATGGGCGGGGAGGGCTCGGTGGTTATCTTCCCGGAAGAGACATCGGGAGAATCGGTTAGCCACGGCTTAGGCTTGCCGTTTCCTATAGAGATTACGGCTGACTTCCTCTTGAACGGCCCATTCGCGACACAGGTCATGGCTGCTTATCTGCCGGCGTGGCTACACAGAGCCTTAGTCAGCACAATCGGCTGGTACCACAGCGCAATTTTCAGGGCTTCAAATTAGGAAAGAGAGGAGTGGCATGATGGTGGATCTGCAGGAAAGTCCAACCCCCTTCCTTGCACCCGCCTTAACAATTGCACGTAGAGTTTAAGCGTTGGTCATGGCTGTCATCAGCCAAGCAGAACAGAGACCGCCGTGTGTTCCGAAGCTCTCTAATTACATCTGTCCTCCACCAGTTATGCATACAATCTACTGCCGGTAAGTTTCCTTATATCACCCTGCATGGTTTTCTGTCGGCCGCGATTAGATTAGCATGTCTTGCCTAAGATTATACAGTCGTGCTTGCTAACATGTACACTTTGGTTCACAAAAAAAGAAACTGTCCATAAAGCGAGTCGCCCGTATTATCCAATCATAAAGAAAAACCATATTTCGAAATAAAAAAAAAGTTTGGGATTACTGCCTTCTTCTGTGCATAGTGGTGGACAGTGAAATGGCAATTAGACAAAATCCTGGTCACCATTATATTTAAAACAATGTGATGCAGTCTGAATCGCTTAGTGGTCTATGACAGAGAGAGAGCAGGTGAAGTGGTTTCTTGAAAACAAAGTGAACAAGGGAGCGGTGAGTCTCAGTGCGCTTGCCAACGTTTCGGCAAGAGGACTTGTCTTCGTAAGGGCAAAGCGTTCATCATCGGCGGAGTTTATATAGGATATCTCCTGTTACGACTGCATTACCATACCACGATTCTCCCGCATATATCTATATTAATTCGCCGGACAGTTGCTGAAGGCAGTATTCCGCCAAACGCAAGCTGCAGAGAGAGCATACATAGCAACCATGCGACTGGGGAACGAAACACTGGATAGAATGCAACCACTAAGAGAAGTCATCATTCTGGTATTAGTACTCTTGAACCGCTTTTCGCTGGTGTCCAACACTTAATACATGAAGTCAAGAATATTGTTCTGATCGATGTCAGTATTAACGCGACAAGGTTACATGGACCCCAACAGGCTCGGTGCATTTCCTGCCTATCACTTTTCCATAAGCTTTATCACCATCCTCCCCTTCATGGTGAATTTTTTCAGCCACCGCCAGTTATCTTTCCACGTCGTGATCATCCTTACAAATTAAACGCATTAATTGCCAGTCATCCCATTATGCAGGTACTTCAGCGTACTTTTCCCGGTGTTATGTTTTTCTTGCGGTGATTTTTTATTCCTAAACTTTTCCTGCAATGTGTACTGCCTGTGCGCTTTTGTGAATGCCTATTTTTCATCAATATTCGTGATTTTAATTTTCTTTAATTTAGTGCATTATTATAACCTTTAACCAATGCCTTGTACACCCTCACCCCCCCCCCCCCCCCCGCCATTTAATACACCCGAATGAAAGCCTTTGGGGTACTTTGAATGAGTAAATAAATATCAGGACAGCTCAAAATTTGTCGAGAAAATATTTCCATGAATAAATGGATGACACTGAATTCTCAAAATGAAATAAACATGCTATATAAAACATTATTTCAATTTACTTTTATTTCCTAAAGTTTAAGCATATATGGGTTAATGACAAAAATTCCAAAGTAGCAAGAATTGCGAATTGCCGCGTCTTGAGCCTTAAATTTCATACCGAGATGGTACAAGGCGGTTCGTCACGCAGACAATATGAATGCAATAACATTCCGCTATTTCTATCGGAGTCTAGTTTGTTTCGGCAGGAAAAAATTCTCGGTGATCAACGCGACTGATGCGGAGGGGAATGTGTTAGCATGTGGGCTCCGATTTTGTGAGCACACTGACTCTTGGCGCCCTCTTTGTGCAGTGATGCAAACTAGTGCACGCGCCACGGATTTGTGGCGCTTCCCGTGCCCAATATTGGAAATATATTGGCAGCGGCTGGCCCTACAATGGGCCAGTGTGAAACCAATCCTTTCCAATATTGGGCCAACTACCTGTGCTGCTTGGACTAGTGCCACAACACGAGAGGTGGTAGTTTCACATGCTGGAAGGAAGGCTGCTTGAAGTGTTTAACAATTCTTTGAAATAATTCGTAATATTTTCTGATTTGTTAAAATGAGATGTCCAGTTTGGTCAAGCGTTTCATCAGAGTCATCAAGCATAGGCTTCAGACCAGCCACGCGTTCGAACTTTGGCTCGCGCATCCAAGTGCCCCTGCCCTCGCGTTTTAACAGGTTGCACAAAACCGGCCACGTGTTAGAACTTGAGCTGGCACCTGCAAGTGCCCACGTGTTCATGCGTTCGGACTGTATAGAGCACGGATGAAAGGTGATGAAGATGATTTCCAAAGCACAGCGCGAAAGGCTGACAGTTTAACACGAGGCGAGAAAGGCTGTGGCGATGCCAAGCGTCGCTGCATTTCAAGTCGTTACGCGAAATAGGCGGAGACCTGTCCTGAATCAAACCTGTATGTTTCAGCTTACGGAACCCCCTCGTCCCTTTGTGCTGAGCTCGTTGCAGTTCAAGAACTTCTCTGCTCCGTGGCCACCATAACTATGCCCCCTGCGGCCCGCGTTGTCATCCGCACTGACGCCCTTTCAAGTGGTCCGGTTGCCACGACGTGTTAGCCGCTGTCCAACGATATGTCAGGACATCCACCGACTCGCGGCACGCATCCCGCAGCCAGTACGTATTGAGTGAGTCCCACGGGATCTGCTGACCTCTCAAAGCCAGGCAGATATAGCGACCCGCCTTGCGAATACAAACTCATCACCGCCTCGGCTCCTTCATTTGGACAACTTCACCCTCCTTTCATCAAGAAAGGAACTCCTCCGGCGCCGCACACGTGCTCTCATCCCTCCGTGTGTGGTAACCCTCCCTGCGGTCCTACCCGTGCAGAAGAGGTTGCGCTTAGGAGGATCCGGGTCGGTGTCGCCCTCACACCTGCCGTCACTCGGAAGTGGCCTCATTACCGAGATTTCTCTCCTCGGCCAGGGTGTCCGATATGTAAACACGAGGACATTGAGGCCAACATTCACCACTTACTGCGGGATTGACCAGCTCTCAAGCCTACAAGGATCCGGCACCTGAAGGTAGCGGGTCTTTCACCAAGCAACCCTGCTTCATACATTGCCTGGACGCAGGGACCGTACCATCGCTCTCTACTGGACTTCATCAAATCAGCTAGCCTTTTTCCATTAATTTAATCACTACTGCATCTTTCACCACACCTTCGCCCATCATTGATGCCCTGGGGCAATAAATCTCGCTTAAAAAAAAATCGATGGAGGCAAGGACCATTAAGGCACCTTTTAAAAGAAATAGTGTGTGAATGTGGCAGCCATCCAGAAAACCAAGCTGTGCTCTGAGGAGGAGACGGAAGCTGCTTTCGAGCTATTTTTGCCGTAATACAATGTTATCGTTAGCCACTAGAGAGGCTTATCCGGGAGATACGTGTATGGTATTCCTGGGAAAAACACTGAAGATGATTGCCATGTCGTATTACATAGATGATGAGGGATGCCCTTACCTCGCAATTCCAGGTGTACAGTGTCGAATTATTTGTGTTTAAGCATCTGCTGAGACCAGTTCTGCACGAATCGCAAAATTACTTTACTGTTGAGAGATTTTAATTGTGTTTGTAGGAATTGCGACCAAGCAGTGCCGTATAAGCTTTGTGACCCTAGTGCTGCTTTACTTTCCGGTTTTTCATGTGAATACAACCTTGCGGATGTTGGGCAGGAAAAGGAAGAAAGTATCCAGTTTACCGGTTTCCATTCTCCATCTAGTCCTCGGCGTGACATAATTTACGTTTCTGCAGGCGAGTTAGCTTGTGCGTTTAGTTGCTGGGTGCAGCCCATATTCTTCAGTGATCACTCCATGGTGACTCTTCAGATAAGGATGTACAGTGATGTATGCTCCGCCAAAGGTTGGAGCTCTAGGAGATGAATAAATGTACGCGAAATCTTTCAAAGTATACTTTCTTGGGAAACGTATGGTCGCGCGATGATCTCTCAGTTTCTCAAGAATGAACTTATTTAAGCAAGAGTCAAAAACTTTGCTATTGATGCCTCAGCAAGAATCGCGTTCCTGAAGAGACATCCCCTTCGTGAGCTCGAGCGTACTTTTATTGAGCTACATGAGCTAGAGAGGATTAGTCCAGGTGCC
>NC_135498.1:14872043-14997043 GCF_052857255.1 Amblyomma americanum | reverse complement strand
TGACCTTAAAAGTGGAATGTGATAGCATTAGATTTCACATCTGTCGCAACTTCTGTTGCAAGTCCTGTGTGTGTGTGTCAGTTCCTTTGCAACTGCTGCTTCATGAACGGCAACATACTGACTGCTATGGCTGCAGTTGCACGCACGTAATAAAAGAATAATTACTCAGTAACATCCACCCAAGCGCAAGCATCCAGCTACAATGGAATGCTATACGGTTTTCATAGAACTTCGTAGTTAAAGAAAAATTCGTCCTAGCCCCGGGTTCGAAGCCCGCTCCAAGGCAAATTTATCCTTAACTGCAAAGTTTATATGCAAGCTGGATATAGCCGTATGGATGCGCTTGGGTGGACGCTAATGAGTAATTACTCTCTTATTACAAATCTGCTCGATTCCCCTAAGCAACGGACCAGTGGCAGGTATCCGTTATGATCTGACGGTACCGACATTCGCATACATCGCATTTTTTTCTTTCTTTTTATTTCGATTCTCTGTCTAGATTGGTGTCTCGCAAAAAAAGGTTGCTACAACTCTGATCGAAGGTTGTGATGACGTCACAAGGCCACGTGACCTCTCTCGCCCAACCAGCGTTTTTTTTTGTGTATGTGACACCGGAAATCGGCGGCGTTTTGGTGTCACAGCTCTAACGCTATCGCATCAAAACTGACCTGAGCTAAATACAAAAGGGCGCTGACGGAAATATGCGCTTCAAATCGCACCCAGCTTGGAAGTTTGCTGGCACTGAGCCCAACGTTGAAGCGACGCCAAAAACAAAAAAAAAATTGGAATCGAATTCTCAAGTCGTCGTATGAAGAGAAACGGCTGATAACTTTTCTATTACAACAGCTGGAGCGAGATTGCCTAGGTGGGTGCTAGCCACAGACAGTTAAATGGTACCGGTATTGGTACTTCGGCTTTAACGTCCCGCAGCGGCACTTGGGCTATGGGGGGACGCCATAGTAGAGGGCTCGGTATTAATTTCGACCACCTGGGGTTCTTTAACGTGCATATTGCGCACAGGCGTCTTGCATTTCCCCTACATCGAAACGCGGCAGTCGCGATCGGGTTCGAACCCGAGTACTCCGGATCAGCAGCCCAGCGCCCTAACCACTGGGCCACCTCGGAGGGTCGGGCCTGTTTTGCTAGCGCCGGCTGCGGCCCTGTAATTATTATTATTATTATTATTATTATTATTATTATTATTATTATTATTATTATTATTATTATTATTATTATTATTATTATTATTATTATTATTATTATTATTATTATTATTATTATTATTATGTACACAAACACCTGGGCAGGTTGCCACCGGTCAAGCAGGCTCCAGACAAAGATCCACGAAATTTTGTGGTGTGCTAGCGATCTAAAATGATAGGAAAAACTATTGATAAAAGTGAAATCGATCAAGCTAGCCAGAGCGAAAGATGAAAGGATTGATGAAGGACCGACTCTCGCGGCGCTTACGTTTTTCCTATCGAGCTGCCTTTGACCGACGTCAAAATCAGCAAAACCTCGCCAAAGAACTCGGTACATGCACGGTGTCTACCAACCAACCAACCCCTTCTGGGGAGCAGTGACGCTACAGTAATATCTTCGGATTCTCTTGCCACACTGGAATGCAAGCAGAATGGGCGCCTAAACGATATCCAGCAAGGCAATCAGCGCTATGAATAAAGCCTATGTCAGGCTGCCAGGACGCTTGACGACATAGTGGTGCAACATGCTCAGCCGCACCATTCCTTGAAACTTTCTGTTGGTCCCTGAAAAAAAAATGTCCGTGCAAAACAAAATAAACGCAGGCTGTAGGTGCAAAGTCATCCGCAAGGCGACTTCAGCCGGTCACGTTTCCAGCCGGGGTGTAGAATTGCGCGGCGCAAGCAGCCGTCGCGCGAATTTCTCCGAGCGGAGAAACAGGCGACTTCCGGCCCGGGCACCGAAAACCTAAGCAACACCGTGTATGAACAAGTGCTACGGAGCAAGATCTCCATTCGTGCCACGTTTGTGTAATAGTAATGAGCTCAAGCCTGACACATGGGATAAGATTATGCCCTCCATGCGGCCGTTGCTTGGGCCCAAGCGAGGCAACGAGTTCAAGCACATAGGCGGTTGGATGCGATGACCTACGAACCGAGCGACCATGAAGGCTGTCACAGATTACCCTAGAAAAGGGGCCTGCATATGTCGCGAATTTCCTCCTATTCTGACAAAACTCGCAACTAGATTTGAACGGAGTATACTATCACGTAGCTGTCTCCTTTTCTCAGGATGCCGGCATTGATAACAGCTGTCGCATATGCCGTACTTGAAGGCTGCTGCTGTGTAGCTTATCTGTTAATAACGCTATCCGCCGCAGGGTGACGCAAGTGATTGCTCCATTTCACCACCGTAAAAATATACAGTTTCCCACGTAATGTGATCCAATGGACGTTGTCGTAACGTAACTTCCTTGCGCAGTGTTGTTGTTGTCGAGTATGCATCAGTGCATATTAACCGAAAATAATATATCAACTATAAATGCAGAGAGAAAGGAGAAAGGTCTCGGTAGCATAGTTGTATAGTAGATGAACAAGCCGGGTTGGGATTAATTTCTGAGGAACTACTGTCATTCTCCGAGTTTCTTCTTCTTTATTTTCATTTTGGTTTACGCTCTGAGGGAACCGCACGAAACCACAAAAGGATGTTTGACTGCCGACTCTCGCAACCGCTTTGGTAGCAATAGAGATAATAGTTATAATAAGCAAGCGACGCAGGGCGCCGGATCCACGTTCGCATTTAATAAAAAATGTATTTCTGGATCACAAGAAACGCGGTGAGAAATTAAGACTCTCCGTTCAAAGTTGTTCGGGTTATGAAGATTACCAGAACTTTGGGCCACTCAACACGTTTACAATCCGAACTATATTGACTACCGTCCTGGGTTAACTATCTCAAGGTCTGGTTGTATGCACCGATAGTTGACAAAGAAAACACTTAGGCAACACTCTTTTTGAAGCCTTAAGAACGGTGAGTGGAATTCTTCGCCTGTGAATGTGTTGAGCTGCTAAAGCACTAATATATGTTATAAATACATTTGAGTCCCGCAGTGGTGCCTTCCGCACAAAGTCGCCCCGTCCCGACTGGTACGTAGTAAAACAACCTCACACTAACAGTTCTGTCTTTCAATTAGCTCGTTTACAAGTTTAATTACTGAGAGTTTTTCGGAGCCAACTCCCTGACCTTTCCCTCTCGCCACGTCCGCTCAGAAAATAATTGCGAGTTTATAGTTAAACACTTCCTACGAGAGCTGGCAGAGGCATCATTAAGATTTTTTTCTTCCTCCATGCTCGCCCGTTCTCTTGATCCTATTGGCCCATTTCCACAGCCTAACCAAAAATATTAACCCCGGCCAGAACCCCATGCAGAGCTGATAATATCGACCAGGCTAGAAGCATTTGCTTCTCTTTAATATTTATATGTGTCCCAGTTCTTTCCTGCTTGGTGCCCCCTGTCTGAGCGGGTTCCTCCAGCCCGGCAGCCAGTTAGTCACGACTCTATAGCAGCAGCAGTGAGTCGCCACTGTTGACACCGCGGCGCCACAATTAATCCACTGCCAGGGCGGCCTAGTGCGGGGTGCCGACGTGGGTCCGCTCACGTCACGGGTCTCCACCGCTCGAGGCCGCCGCACCGGGCCGGGAGTGATGCGGCTCAACGGAGCCGACTCCCGCTGTTCAAGCCGTAGTCGATAATCGCGCAGGATATCGAAGCACAGGAACTTACTCTCCACTTTCCTTCTCTCCATTTCCCACTCTCTTTCCGTGGACGGCAAGCATGGCAGGCAAGACTAAGCCAAGAACAGGACCTTGAGCATTAGCGCATTGTTCAAGAACATGGAGACGCGAGACAGCTGTCGCAGTTGTAAGTTACACGACTATTAGAACAGGAAGTGACTGTAAGCGGGAAGACGTAGAAATACTTAGCGTACTTTAGATCAAACTATTAGTTGTATTAAATACTACAATTTTCAAAATTTTACGCCTTATTTATTCAGTTCTGGGAAGCCTGATATTCAATTAGGGTTGTTTCACTAGTGAAATACGGAAGTTTTTCTTTTTTAGAAAGCTAGCACTAAAATCCCAAATCTCAAATTCCACCGATGTTTTTCTGTCTGAAGCCTCTCTCTGTGACTTTGAGGCTAATCAGGAATAGCAACCTGGGTCTCACAAACCCCACCGGAGGCAGCACCTGCCATCGCATGCAGGGTTATGACGCACCGCTTAACCGCTGGACCACTGCGCCAGGAGTGCTATGAGGGTTCCCAGGGATCTATGAATGCAGAAAATGGCCAATTCCGCAAACATGGGCATTAGCCAATTAACGCCATCGCACCATGTCCTTCAGGTGGAGCTTTAACCTGATTTCGCCCACCTCTGTCTGAAGCCTGTTTGACCTTCAAAACGGCAGTCTCGAACCGAAACCGAAGCGCAAATCAAAGTGCAAGCGCACCATATTCCCATTTGGCCGATCACGCTAAATTGTCCGCCACTGTTTATGTAGATTAGGAACGCTTTGTAACTATGAGATATGTCATGGTAAGACCACCATGTCATGGGGGTGAAGGAGGATGGATGAGGAGCACCCCCCCCCCCGCCTCCTTATCTCCTTATCCAGCTGAGGTGCTCTTGTTGGCCATGCACCATCCAGCCTCCCCCCCCCCCACAAACGAATCACGGCTACTAGCCTGGACTATACATAATTTTCCTTCGAAATTGGAGTGCCACAAAGGAGAGATGATGCTCTAAAAGTTGCATGAGCGGCAGGATGATAAAAACAAACACGGCTTTTTAAAGACGCCTGTACCATGAGTACGAGCATGATAGTTCGTAGCACATCGTTTTGCGTGGCAAGAGTTCTCTGAAGTTCTGGGGAATAAAAGTTAATTTGAATGGGAAGTTGCTCAGGAAGTAAAGGTCAGCATAAACTACATTGCAAATGGTGACACGAGATCTTACAAAAACTCCTTTGGAGTATAAAAAAGTGGTTTTAGCAGCAAAGAGCATTTTACATTGCATAAAATATGTATGTCTTTGTAAATATTTTTCTTGCATCCTCCACCGCATCAGTGGCCGAGTGGTTGAGCATCCGCCTCACATGCGGGAGGTGCGGGGTTCGATCCCCAGTGCCGCCGGGTACCCACCGGTGATGCAATAGGTACAAGCTTTCCCGTGGCCTGGTGCTCGGCTAGTAAGGGGTGAAATGCTTGGAAAATGGGTCTTCGATCCCACCTTGAGAAATGGAAATTACCTTGTGCCATGGCGCTCTTTGGCCGTAGATGCCCTTGCGCCATAAAAATTTATCATCATCATCATCTTGCATCCTTTCGCGAGAGGAATCATGAAAAAATGCTGCCATTTGCTTCGATGTTATGCAAGCTACCATTAAAACTCATTTTGCAGGAAAAAGATCAAATCGATTCAGATGGGCACAGGGCTAACTAGTTTCAATTAGCGACAAGCATTTCCGTCAAGAGTTTTATTATTTTATATATACAGGTTCTGTTTGTTGTCAGCGGCTAGGAAGACGTTTGCATTGTCGATCTATGCTATAAGTTCTTGTAATCTAAATAGTTACGTAGCGAATTACATGAGGCTTTCATAATCCTTCAGGTCGTCTGTACCTATAATCCATCACTATAATAGTCGTGCTAGGAGACAGTAAAAGTAAACAACTCCTGTTAAAGAGCTCATTTAAAAACGTTCAGTTTCGTCTCAGGTTTCGTTTAGCCTGTATACGTATGTACATGGCCAAGGTTGAATAACATAGGCACTAGCGTGCATCTGAACACACGGACGTTGCACACTTCCATTAGCTATAGCACCACTCACTTTGTTCATTCAAGAGCTAATCTGAACCCCGATTGTGAACAGGAAGCTAAAGGTTCCGCCACATTTTTATCTCCGTGCTATCAACTGGACAGTCGCGTGTGTTTTTGCAAAATGACACCAACCTTGCCTTAAATCTTCTTTTCCTTAACTTTGTTCAGTTTACTTGACATTCCAACGGTTAAATTTTGAATAAACAAATTAAAAATTTGAACCACAGGATGGCCTGGAACGTCCCCAAGAATTAAATTTATATAAACTTGCGCCAAGTATCCTTGCATATTCGTTCAAGTCGGTGTTCTTCGCATTGCAGATGAGCAAAATGATTTTCCATGCGGCGTGTTATGCTGTCTTTCGCACAGGTTGTGTGGACTACGTCGCAATACTGACCGCTTTAAGGTGCTAGTGGGGTTGGATTGGATGGGTTGGGCCCACCGTTTAAAAGGCCATGATGCACGGCCTGATTGGCACTAAGAGAAATCCGTGCCTGGACGTACTGTTGTCACAAATTTTGACTGCTGAGCCATCATTTGTAACTACCCGTTCTCAGAGGAACCAAGAAAATTGACTTTTTTTCTGAATTTTCCTCTTAAAACATGCTGTGGCCCTGGCGTAAGCCTTTCTACCATGTGCATCGCAAAACAGTGCTCATTCAAGGCTGTTAAACCTAAAGTACGTTTGGACAACACAATGGTACGTGTTACGTGACGCGCTTTTAAATATGGTCCAGCGAACCAACTTGCTCTGCAGTCTGCTCGACCAGATTCAATAAGCGTGTTCCTCAATACCACGTTTTCCGGACCTTCAAGATTTTACCTGAAAATATTTTTTTTTTAGCAAACGTAGACAAGCTAACAATGCTATTTTTTGTCTTCCCATTTCATGCAAATGTGCTGCGAGAATGAAGTGACACCAAAGACCTCTAAAACGTTTGACAGGCCTCATACTTATTAACTGGATATGTGATATCCAATTTTATAAGATATGTTAAATGAATGCAACGAGGAGACCAGACAGCACTCGGACCGTGTTATTACCGGATTTAGTTAACGCTAAGGCTACACCGCGCGCACAGACGATCTCTAACAAAGCAATTCTCCGTTCTTTTTGCATTGCTGCTGCCGTCTTTAGCTCACAATCTTAACCTCCATCAGCTTAAAGCAGTCTCATCTAGTAGGATCTTATTTCACCTGATCTTATCTTAGCACACCTAGCCTGACTAAAAGCATAGACACATAGAGGCCTTTCATTTTCGAAGTCTGCAGCCCAAATCTATAAACATAGGGACATCCAGAAAGAAAACTCACGCACAGCGCTGATGTTCTTGCTATTATTTATTTATTACAAAAAAGACGCATATATAGTTGCAATAAAATCACGTTTAATGTGCAATATCTTTACGTCGACGATAAAAAAAAGAAACAATTAAGGTGTCTAAAAAATGATGTGCAAAGGCAAAACCCGTAACTATTCGAGCCACCTTACAAGACACGAGAATTCACGCTAAGCACTAACCTAACCATCTCGAATGCATGTGGTTAATTAGGTTAGCCACATGGCACCCCACAACTTTCCACGCTGCTTCCACTCTGTGCACCGGTGCTCCTTTACTCGGGCGCCCCCGCCGCCAAAGCCGATCCCAGCCAACGTTTCCCGGGTCAGGCCCCCAACAGTGTGCCCCTGAAGCAAAATACACGCCGGGGAATGAGAGGAAGGCAAGAGGAAAAGCAAAGAGAAAAAGCGCGCGAAACCGGGCGACCGCCGAAAAGTAAAGACGGCACATGAAAAGCGGGGCCTTGTTGTGCCCACGTGCGCGCTTGCACGTTGCCTTCGTGGCCCGGGCGGTGCCGCTGCAGCCACCGTCGCACAAGGGGTGAAACGGCGGTCGCAAACTATCTCAACTAACCGGCACAACCCTGAATACCTGGCTTCGTCTGGGTCGGGAGCGGTCACGTCAGCACCTTGCCGGGTAGGCGCAAACCGAGCGAGAAGGGAGAAGAGCTCTGTGCCTGTAGAGTCCCGCCATGCATTTTCAGTCGGACAGCCGCAGCCCTCTCAAACCATTTAAGATTTATTCTGTCTGACGCAGCCTAAAGTAATTAATTAGCCATTTCAGACCTTGCAAAACGATTATTTCGGGGCGGGTGGGGGGGGGGGGGGGGGGGGATTTACGTGTCTTGCTCCTTCGACCGTTCGAAATTTCCTTGCGCCACGAGCAAGAATTATATGTGTCCATCATCCCGGTCAGCTGGGAGCGTCCGCGTGCTAGCGATGTTGCCAATCACACAGATTAATTTACACATAGGTCTTTCACTGCCACTTAGGGTAATAAAATGAAATCTTGGAAAATTTTCGTATTCAATATGTCGTTAAATTATATATGAAGTATAAAAACATTAGAAGTGTATATATATATATATATATATATATATATATATATATATATATATATATATATATATATATATATATATATATATATATATTATATATATATATATATATATATATATATATATATATATATATATATATATATATATATATATATATATATATATATATATATATATTATATTTATATATATAACGTCTTCGTGGTGCACCTGAATGCCCTCAATGAGCAGCTCAATGCTGCCTTGAGAGGAGTGGTAGTTGATTCAGCGATGACAACCTCCATATGTGTAGCAACTCCTGGGGTTATTGACTAATTTCAACAAACTAGCCAAATCAAGGATGCTCGAGAGGATGTGCGTAAAAATTTCAATTGTTTATCGACACCCGCACTGGCACTTTAAAGAAAAATCTGCATAATGGACTGCATCGTGGGTTGAAATAGAACTGAATACGATTTGACGCTTTCGTCCCTATAACGGTCTAAGTCGCGGTGACTTGTTCACGCAGAAGAATGACAAAAGCGCTTGCAATTTTTAAATTGAAATTAGTTTTTGGGGAAAGAAAATGGCGCAGTATCTGTCTCACATCTCGGCGGACACCTGAACCGCGCCGTAAGTGAAGAGATAAACGAGGGCGTGAAAGAAGAAAGGAAGAAAGAGGTGCCGTAGTGGAGAGCTCCGGAATAATTTCGACCCCCTGGAGATCCTTAACGTGCACTGATATCGTACAGCACACGAGCGCCTTAGCGTTTCGCCTCCATCGAAACGGGGCCGCCGCAGTCGGGTTCGAACCCGGGTTCTCCGGATAAGTAGCCGAGCGCGCTAACCACTGAGCCACCGTGGCAGGTTGCAATTTTCTGCATTCGATGATTTTTGGCTCCGTTACATGTCTTCATTCTTCCTAATTGTTTACCCAGGTTCACCATATGATGGCGACAAATATAACATTTGAAAGAGTTAATGTCCATGTAGTTCGTATGTTTTATGTCGTAGCAGACGTCGACCTGATTTCTACCATGGCATCATGAAAACCTGACAGGCGCTAGCATGTGCATTCGTCAGTTCTTCGTCTTGCTGGGAGCCAGCGGCGCTGTTAGTTGGGTAGAGTGCAACTTAGAAAAGTGGGCCTCACAGTAAAAAATGGACACAGTCTCGTTACTGTCACCAGACAATAACAACTGCGGTTCATGCCAAACTGTAAATTTGTGCCTATATTTGTATATACTACCGTGCTAATCTCGTGACTCTGCAGGAACTTCTCAGTCCCAAACAGCTAGCCGCTTAATGCTCGCGCAAAAAAAAAATTGTTTGGGTGGTTTCCTTCGTTCACTTATTTTGCCTCGCATTCATTTAGAAACCGCTGCTCGTATAAAATATTTGAGGCCTACACAGCATCAGAGCAGCGAGATACAACCCAGAAGACAACCCAGAAGACTCGGTCGCCGAAGGTTACTTCACCGCCTGGCTTCGGTGCGTTGCGTAAAAAAAAAATGACATCTGTTTCGTTTGACGAGTTGTACGGGAGGGCGATTATCGAGAAGCTAATGATCAAGAGATTCCCCCTTAAATATTTATTGTTAAATAACCTCTAAATAGTTATGGTTAGAGAATCGTCATCTGTCAGCGTTCCTATTTCTGACAAGCTTTGAAGTCTGAAAGCTGCTATTGCAGCTATTACAGGCACATACTGTTATTACACACACAAAAAAAAACTCAGAGTGCTCGCCTTTCAATTTATTGTTTGCTTGTTTGCCTGCCTTTGCCTATGTGTGTGGTTTAGCTTTTACTTCTTTTTTTCTTTGTTTCGGTGCCTTTTTGTTTGCATGTTTGTTCTTTTCCGGCCCGTTCTCAAAAGGACACCAGAAGGGACGTCCCACTGGAGCCAGCGCATCACCAGAATCTCATTTCAGTGGAGGCATCCGCACTCCAACTTGCCATTCTCCGTTCGTGGATATCGAACTCTGTCCTGCAGTTATCGCGGAATGAGTGACCCGTGCTATCATCATCGGGGCACAAGACCTGGCGAAGCTTCCCCGAAGGCTGTCGTAATGTCAGAGGGAGGCGTCAGCGCTGACGTCATGTTTTCATCACAGAGTCGCGTAGCCTATCTTGACTCATTTTCGCGGTCTGTCGAACCAGCGCGAAACACCGACAGACCACGCACTACCGCTTCAAGGAACTTATTAGATTTGTGCGTCTGAGCGCGATGAGGCTGGCCGTGTCCCCCGTCTGCGTGTGTGTGACGCGTGAGGGTGGCGTATTAGGCTGCCATGCTTTGTTTGGCACGTTTATGCTCTGCCTGCCGTACGAGGGTGCCATGTTTGAAGCACCAGGGCCGGATTTAAGGGGCAGCCACTGAGAGGGCAGCCACCCCCGTACCCTCGGAGAGAAATATAAAATAAAAAATGGTGGTCGATTTGCGTGGTTAGGCCAAATGCGAATTACGTGCGCTAGCAGTTTGGTTTTCACTTCGGCTCTGATGTTAACATCCAGTGTTAACGAATGACAGTTGTTCGGCTAGCGATAATGGATTAGTTAGTTTTATGGGGGTTCAACGACCCAAATTGGCTCAGGCTATGAGGGTTTATGGTTTATGGGGTTTAACATCCCAAAGTGACTCAGGCTATGAGGGACGCCATAGTGAATGGCTCCGGTAATTTCGACCACCTGGGGTTCTTTCACGTGCACTGATGGGTTAATCTCCATATATGCGGAATTGGTCATACTGTACAATCATAGATCCTTGGGCGTCTTCCTACCTCTCCTGGAGCAGTGGTTCAGCGGTGAAGCGATGCACCACTGCCTTTCTATGGCAGGTGCTGCCATCGGCGTGGCTTGGGTTGCGATCCGGGTTGCTCTTTCCGAGTAGCCGCTCACGATTAATAGAACTTCCGCCTGACACGGTGGGCAGGCTGATCACCTGCCACAAAACAGGCTTCAGACAGACAGACACTAAAAATATGCAACCCCTTGTTTTTGAGTGAGTGAGTGAGTGAGTGAGTGAGTGAGTGAGTGAGTGAGTGAGTGAGTGAGTGAGTGAGTGAGTGAGTGAGTGAGTGAGTGAGTGAGTGAGTGAGTGAGTGAGTGAGTGAGTGAGTGAGTGAGTGAGTGAGTGAGTGAGTGAGTGAGTGAGTGAGTGAGTGAGTGAGTGAGTGAGTGAGTGAGTGAGTGAGTGAGTGAGTGAGTGAGTGAGTGAGTGAGTGAGTGAGTGAGTGAGCGGAGTGAGCGGAGTGAGCGAGTAAGTAAGTGAGCTGAGTGAGTGAGTGAGCAAGCAAGTAAGCGTCGAAAAGTGCTTAACTGTATATTTTCATAAGCAGAAGGAACAGGACTTCCTGATGTTCAATAGTCTCGGAAAAAGAAAGGAAGGTCAAAGGGTCCTGAAGTGGATGGTAATAGTTTCAGAGCCAGCAATCTATATAAGTACGCTTTGTATGTTCTCATGAGTCTAGATTTATTTTCCAGCAAAACGTTAAGGCCGTGTGAAAACATCTTAGCTTTGCAAACGCGTTAGGCTCCTGGTAAAGTATAGACGGATGGCGGATTAAGATAAAGTTTTGTTTGGTTTATGGGGTTTAAAGTCTTAAAGCGGATCAGTCCAGGAGGGACGCAGTAGCGGAGGGCTCCAGTGATCCGGGTTGGGTTACGGGTTACGGGGGTTTAACGTCCCAAAGCGGCTCAGGCTATGAGGGACGTCGTAGTGAAGGGCTCCGGAAATTTCGACCAACTGGGGTTCTTTTACGTGCACTGACACCGCACAGTACACGGGCCTCTAGAATTTCTCCTCCATCGAAATTCGACCGCCGCGGCCGGGATAGAACCCGCGTCTTTCGGGCCGGCAGCCGAGCGCCATAACCACTCAGCCACCGCGGCGGCTTCCAGTAATTTCGACCACATGGTGTTCTTTAACGTGCACTGATATCGCACAATACACAGGCCTCTAGCGTTTCACCTCCACCAAAATGCGACCACCGCATGATGATTCAGTATTTTCACAGTTTTCTGTTTATACCTGTACATTGTTATGCACGGCGTGCCTTCCGCCTAGAGGGATAAAGACGCGGGCTCCCTCGACCAGAGTTTCCAGAAAACAAACGTGGAGGGACTGAGTCTTCTGAAGAAACGCTGGTGCCTGGCGTTCGCGGAAGCAGTGCCAGAAGCAGCGGCGACAATGGCGGCCCCACGTGGCCGAGTATGTCATCGTGTCACAGGACGGAGTGTGCCTTTCATCAGCCACTGCTGTGCATGACGACTGACGGAGAGCTGCGTCTTCGACAGTGTTTCCGCGTTTCGGACAACAGGCGAGGAAGTGCAAGGTCTTTCAGCCCCCTGCTGGCAAACGACTTGGCATTCGTGCCACGTAGGCGCATTCCTGTGCCACGTGGGCGCATTCCTGTGCCACGTGGGCGCCCACCTGGAAGCTGTGTTGACAACGTGACAGTGTCTTGTACCCTTTCCATCGACGAGCTGAGAGAGCATCAGCACCACCCCTGCCGTGGGCGGTACCATCAGTGCCATCGCCTGCACGTTTGATTGGACATCATTCTTCGAACTGTATTCCCCAGCCAGTGATCTGGGGAATACGAAGGGTATTTAGCGAGCCGCTGGTTTGGTACCCAGAGACCCCGATTGCGGAGACACCCGTCTCCTAAAAGACTCCCTTCAACTGAGAAGCATTCTCAGTTACTTGTACACTATGTAAATAGTCTGTGTGTATAAAGTTTTCCTTGCTTTTTCTTTCGTAACCACGTCTCCGATCCTCCTCGTCCCTTCTCCGGCCCGACCACGCTACCCGAGTCCCCACGACCGGTGGAAGCGGTGGGATGCTGCTACCTGAGTCCCAACAACATTCAGGAATAAATGTTCATTTGAGAGTGTAGCGCTCGCCCCTGTTGTTTCTTCGTTCCTTCTTCGTCTCAACGCGCTTTTTTCCACCATGCGACCCCCGCGGCCGGGATCGAACCCGCGACCTTCGGGTCAGCAGCCAAGCACCATAACCACTGAGCCACTGCGGCGGCCAAAAGATAAAGTATCTTTTCCTTTCAAAAATTGTGCCAAATAAAAAAGAGATGGAGAATCTGGTACCACAAGGTAAAGAGCATACGTCGACTATGTCGCAACACTGGTGCGGCTAAACAAAATATTAACACCGGAGGAGAAACATAATCAGCTGATGAGGGATGAGGATAGCAACGAATCATCACTAACTCCCGGACACGACATATGAAAGCCACGCGAAAGTTTACGTTGGAAGGCTGGTGTCTGAAGCAGAAATACTTTTGAGGTCAAATCAGGTCAGTCTATTATTTTTTTAATACAAGAAAAAAAATCGAGACCATACAAGCAGCTCCTGAAGAAAAGCATTCCACCACTCAATTTTCTTTAATACACTAATTGGCCGTATTTTGCCATTCTCGCAGTCTACAGACAGGTTTCTAATTCAGCCCGAAACGAGGTGGATAGCACGCACTCGTTTCTTGTGCAGGCTAGCTCGCCCTTTCTGCGGTGCTATTGTTATGCTCCTATTGCTTTCGGCCGTTTAAATATGAAAATGTACTTTATATGCCTAAGCTAATCATTTTAACCAGTGTTTAAACCATTACCAATCTCTATCTTTCTAACGTTCTGCCTGTGTTCCTCCAGAATGGAACGCCACTTAAACTCATACTGGTCAGTGCCAGCTAGAACGGCTGGAGAAACATGTATAGGGCGTAGCTGCTGAGTTGAGACAGAATAGTTGGTGCTTTAGACTGTCTGTTTTTTTTTTTCACGCAGAACTCACGCCCTCCGTATACCAATCTTTCGCACCAATCGGGCTGGCATTGCAATGAGTCGTTTTGAGCCGATCAGAACCTCAAGCAAAGAACTATTACTACGACTCGATACCTACACGTTCTTAATCTATGTCTTGCAGGCAGAGCACTCAAACACACATAAAACTCAGTTCGGACAAATGCGTATTTCAATGTATTCCAGCTATCTTTTTTTCTTTTGCCCTAACCGCAGCTACGTTGCTCAGAAGATTTCCCCCGCTCGTCACTTCACGTGGCTCTCGGCAACACTAGTTTGCTGTTTTTTTTTTCTTCTCTTGGTATCCGCTCTGAGGCTCTAAATGACACTAATGGCACAAACCACCGTCTTGCAATAGACTCAACTATTAGCCAATAGTGATGAAACCTTAACTTGCTACACAGCAACATTGAAAACGTGTCCAAATTCACACACCAAGGGACGAATAATGTTGGAGAAACGGGTGGAAGAGAAGTGGTTGCGAAAACGTCATAAGACATCGTAACGCAAAGCACTCGATCGCTGTTCAAGTAAAACTGGGACTTCTCGTCTTTCGCAACATTAAAACGTTACGCGTGAAATGTGTTTTATTTCTCGAAGTATTCCCCAGCTACACTGATACACCTTTCGCAGCGTTTCACCAGTGCTCCAACGGCAGTACCGTAAAAAGCCGTGTCAGTGCGGCGCAGCCATGATCGGACCGCCTGCTTCACCTCGTCATGACCGCTGAAATGGCGGACCCTGTGGAACTCTTTGGAGGCCCAAACAGACGGAAATCATTCGGAGTGAGGCCTGAACTGTAAAAGGAATGTGGCAGTACCTCCCAGCCAGGTTCCCGCAATATGTTTATCGTACGATGCCCCGTATGCGGGCGTGCATTGTCCTGCAGGAACAGGACTCTCTTGGTCGCGAAGATCGGCCGATTTTTCTTGAGTGCCTTTTGCAGATATTTGAGGACCTGACAGTAGTAGGCGCGGTTGATCGTCACACCAGCCGGGCAAAAATGTACATGAACCGCGCCAGCACTCTCCCAGAAAAGCGTGGACGTGATTTATAGAAATTTTTGGCAGTTGGCGAGCTCACATTCTTCCACTGTTTTGATGCGTGTTTCAACTCCGGAACGAAATGATGCATGCGTGTTTCATCGCATGTGATGATTTGATCAAGGAATGGCTAGCCTTCAGCGTAGAGACTTTCTTTTAGCTCTTGGGAGATTTGCAGTCTTATGTGCCACTTGAACAATTGGCAATCGGCGTGCACTAACTTCCCGGAACTTAAGGTGCTCGTCAATTACAATGTTCAAACTTCCCAGTGTAAGATTCCTCTTTTGAGCATGATCGCGACTTGTTACATCGTAGTTTTCATTGATCAGTCGCCCCACACGTTCAACGTTCTCGGGAACAGCAGCGCTCTGAGCCGCCGCGGTCGGAATCGTCGTACGGTACGGTACGGCACTCTCTAAATCGTCCGCACCACTAAAATGTATTGCTGCCGCTGAGCGCCTCTTGCCAGTACTGAGCCTGAAGTCTACTGCGAATTTCGGATGTGTTTTATGCCCTTGTCCACAAGAAATTTCGTCACAACTCACTGTTCGAAGCGCGTACTGACCATGTGCTTCGCCATCTTGTCCAGCGCGGGACTTCAGTTTTACACAGGCATTAGGCTACCATGCCACGAGAACAGAGAGTCGTCCCATGTGTAATTGACGAACGAGAAATGGCGGGATCCCTTTTAACGCTGAAAAGAAAAAGAAATGCCACGGTTTGAAGTTGAACGACCCTCATGCATTCAGATAACCGTGTTTACATTATCTTTAAGCAGTTTTTAAGATCAATCCCTTAAAAAAATTATTTAGACAGTCTATGAGCTGTCCATAGACTTCCGTCTATAAAGTCTATAGGATATCTATAGACGAACTCTAAAGAGCAGTCTATAGGCAATATAGGAAGGCAATAGAGTTTATAAGAAGTCCATAGACTGTCTACAGACCATTTTTATCAGAGATGCAGTTTCAACACTTTCAAATAAATGCACGCCAGTCACAAAAACGGCTCAACGCGAATTCAAATCATAGGAGTATCGGCTCGCCTTGAGGCCATTAACGCCCAAACCGCTGTATCTGGTTTTCGGGGCTCAGTTTCTGTGGGCGGGTACCTTTTATTGCTGAGCTAGACTAGTCGCCCATTTCTGCTTTTTTGTTCATTCTTCAGCCGCTGTTACAGACAAGTACTTAGTTAATTTGTCACACATGTTGCTGTTTGTCGATCTTCTTCAAATGTCTCCGTTTTTTTTACTACTCGTGAAAATTTCCGGCGGGGCAAGAAAAAGGAATAAAAAGTGACGAGAGGAGAAAGGTGTGAGGGAGAAAGCTGGCTGTGTCGATACGAACGTGCATTCCGCACGTTAAGCTAATATCACCCCATAAAAAGAACCTGCTGAGAGGCGCTTTCTTCCTTCCATGTGTAAACATTGTGCACGGCAAACGGTGACAGGAATGCTTAACTCGTCACTGCAGGGATTCTGTTCTCTAAGTCAGCGTCCGTGTGAGCCTATCTGCCCATGCCACCACACACTGCCTCTGCCTACTTCCTATTTTCTTGTAGAAGCTATTTATCATGTTGCGCCCAACGTTTAAATCCCTCTGCTTTCGCAGTGCTCTTGGTCAGGCTGGTGGTAGTGTAGGTGAACGGAAGAAGTATAAGTTGATCGAACTTGGTCCAAATAGTAAGCCAGACAACTTAGAACCTTGACCTGTACCATGAGCAACAAACTGAAACGTTCAAGCATTATAAAACGGCTACAGATTGATTACGAGAAAAGTCAACCCAGTGAGCAAGTTATTTTCAAGTTTTCTAAAAATCAACACCAGGGGGCAAGGGACGTATACGGTACTACAGAAATTTTACTCACCATTTTAAGACTAGTCGTTGTCACAAGCAAAGTTTAGTTCCGAATTGCGTCTGTCAACACGATACGTCTTGCATATCGGGGCTAGGCAAGCAGAGCATTAGACCGCACTTTTTGTCCTTAAGCCTCACTGTATTTGAAGAAATGAGATCAAGAAAGGGGCGCCAACTGTCTCACTCTCGGCCTACACCTGAACCGCGCCGTGAGAGAAAGGATGAAGGTGGGAGTTAAAGATGGCGGAAAGAGAGAGAGAGAGTCGCCGTAGTAGAGAGCTCCGTATTAATTTCGATGTCGTGCACTGACATCGCAAGAGACACGGATGTTTTCGCGTTTCGCCTCCCTCGAAATAAGGATGACTGCATAGCAGGTGCCAGCATGCCAGGCGACCGCACCACGCGTCTGGTGCTTGGTCGCTAGGCGCGATGTCATCCAAGCAGACGGGACTCCCAGACCAGACGCGGCCAAAAATACCGCGTCGTCCGAGAGCCGCGTTCAGTACACCGCCGCTCCCAGGAGTCCCGATAGATTGTGGTCCGCTGCACCCGCAAGCCATCAATGCGAAGAAGATTCAGAGGTAGGCCTATGTCCGTCCGTGCACCGCGCGAACAAATGCGCCGCTCGTCATTGGCCGCCATATATCAGTGTCCGAGCCCCGCCATTGGTTGCCGACTGATGAGGCCGGAAGAGACGCTTCTTACCGAAGCACCCTTCTTGCCGTGTGCACCCAATGACACCTACCGAGAGCGCCGCGAAAACCGAACACAAGCCCACAGCAATGCCTAGGCGGCCACCGTTCCCTCGCCCTTCTTCCATCGCCTTCACTCTCCCCTTTGCCTCTCGCCTTTGAGAGGGAAGGACGCGCATCACTCTCGCCCCCTCGCGAAAAGAAACAGAAGAGAAGAGAGAGAAGTCCTGCGCGGGACTTGTATAAGATCTCCGCAGCCGCCGGGCTGTTCAATGCGCTCTCGTGGTCTCTCAGTGGAAGGAGCAGCGGCAGTCCGTGCGGGCATTCGCTCCTCTTTTGACGGCGGAGAGAGAGTGAGATAAAGGGCGACTCCCCGCCATGTCGACGACGGCATCGCAGCACCGAGTCAGAGGCACCATGCTCGCCCTCGCCGCCCTGATTGTGCTGGTCGCAGTCAGCCCCCCGCCGGCCGTCCTGGGAAACGTCCTCCGGGTGAGTCCCATGCATACCGCCACGCGCGATCCATAGCTCATCTGTCCCCACCATCCTTCAGGCGGGAAACTTCTCCGCTCACGAACTACTTGACGAAGTCCTTCGCGCGGCGTAGCTGTACCTGTCAACGGTCCATCGTGGCAGTCGTGCTGTAGAGGATTGCGTAGCGATTATTTTGCTCACATTTTTTTTTGCCTCTTTGCTATTGGTCAGTTCCGCTCTTTATTGTTTTCTCTGGGCGTAAATCTCGATATTACAGGAGCCAGCGAAGAACGGAGGAGAGGCAATGAGTTTAACCGAGAAAGGAATACTTAAGAAACAAAGCCGCAGGGCAGTGAACCAGCGAAATGAATGGTTTAGTACATAAATTTAGCGCGCCCCTCGTTTATTAACAACCCCCACCCACTTTTTTTTTTCGCGGCGAAACGTCACTCATGCATAGACGCACACGCAAAAAGATGCTAATTTTAGAAGCAAATATCAAAGGCTGTTTAGTTCTGTGCTCCCACACTCTTCTCTTTTCCTTCAATTGAAGACACGGAAGCCACAGCGCATAACCATTATATCGTCCAGATGACGCCCATCGCATGCGCTGCAGTTAATATCTTCGCGCTACCGCCCATCAACTTCACTTCATCAGTCATCCTCAAGGCAACAAGTGAATTGCCTTGTAGCACGCACTTCCCGCGCTAAACGTCACCGCACATGGGCTTCCGCTTCAGCATCCCCCTCCCCCCCCCCCCCCCCCCATTCCCCGGCTGCGGCCTTAGGGTCACTTAATTCTGTTAGTGGTTAACTCAGTTGCACGCGACGCAAACCAGCCTGCCGCGTTAAGCTTCCTTGAGTGTGTTTCTTTTTATATTGACGCTGCAGAGTCGGTGTGCTAAACGCCATCAACGTTGAACGTTCCCCTTTCCTTCGCTCAGCGTTTGGTAGTGAGGTGAAAGATAATGTCATCGAGCGCGAGGAGGTAAATTATTAGAAAGCTAATAGCACGGTCTTTAAGTAGACAAATCACACGCTTATTCTCCCGCAAGAGGGCCAGCACATTTTTCAAGTGTGCAGCTTTGGACCATCACCTCATCTACCCCCCCCCCCCCCCCAAAAAAAAAAATGAACAGGGCACAGCCAAGAAACGAACGGAGCAGTAACAGTCTTTCTCGATGGACACCTCAACCACGTCGTGATTCCTTTTTTTTATCGTTATTCCCTTTTTCTTTAGAGGGGGGTGGGGGTTAAGAAATAAAAGTGGAAGTGAAAAAACGAAAGAAAAAAAGAAAGAAAGAAAGAAAGAAAGAAAGGAAGAAAGAAAGAAAGAAAGAAAGAAAGAAAGAAAGAAAGAAAGAAAGAAAGAAAGAAAGAAAGAAAGAAAGAAAGAAAGAAAGAAAGAAAAGTGCCCTAGTGGAGGGCTCCGGAATAATTTCGACCACCTGCGGATCTTTAACGTGCATAGACATCGCACAGCACACGGGCGCCTTTTGCAATCGCCTCATCTCGAAACGCGGCCACCGTGGTCTGAATTTTAGCACTACGCCATCGGGCTAAGTTGCCGTCAGCTGTAAACACACAGCCTCCCTGACGGGTTCCATAAATCAAGAGTTAACCAACAACAAGGTAACCGAATTCAATTTGAGTCCGTTTTTTTTTTACTTTTCTCTGTAGAAACGTGCGCCAACAAAAAAAAAAGGAGACACGTCAGACACATTTGGCCACACACTCAAGAATGCGGCATATATGCATTTCACGCTAGATATCATCTTCGCGCGTTTAACGACCAGCAAACAGAGTCCGAAACGAGTTGCACGCGCAGCATGCGTTCGGAAGGCAGGAGGATGCGAATGAGCTGGTTTAGCGCGCCAGGTCTCATTGTGTTTTGAAGCGAAAGCTTCACTGCGCTAGGTTTTCAAAAGGGCAGCGTCAGTGCAGTCACGTGGTAGGTCATGTGACCTACTGACGTCATCACAATCTGCCCACCGTGGCAGGTGGCAACTGCTCCATCGGACTGTGAGCAACCTCTCTACCGTGGCAGATGGAGATTAAATTGATGATTGGCCGAGAGACCACGCGACCTTTTAACTTCATCTGCTGGTTCAGTCACGTGATCTCGAAGCGCCCCGTCTAACCAGCGAGGCTTCAACTTCGGCACTGGACGCGGAGACGGTTTCAAGTGAGACGGATCGCCGGAAGACTGACTTTCTTTTTTTTTTTTTCGGAGTATAATCCTACGGCTTCTACAAGTCGCGTCGTGTCTTTCGTCGGAACTCCCATAGGTTGCAGAGAGATGTGCCCTGGTTATGACCTTCTGTGTCCAAAGTGCTTTTACACATCAAGCTGCACGTTTTCTGGTGACAATACTCCTTTGCTTGCGTACAAACTCTAGAGAAGCGCTTGTACAGACGCTCACAGTGACAAACGGTTCAAGCAGGCAGTGCTATCTTGTAACCAGTATGTATGTTCTGATTCGCTCCAATGCTTCCTTACGCACGAAAATGGCACCGATAGAGCAGCATGTGCTATACAGTGTTGAAATGCTTTCCTGTCGTAATTCTTTACTCCACGCAGAAAGATTCCCCGAAGGCACGACTCGAGTAGGTTTCACTGTCCCATTCTACCTGTCAGCCTATGAATAGGATTTAGCGAAGAGTTTTATTATCTTTGCTTTTCAAACAATGCGCTTCGTTTGTCGACGCCAGCGCGTGAGCTCACCATTCTTTCTCTTCGTCGGGCAAGTTGTCAGACCTATGATTGAAAGACACTACTAAATTATTCACAAGAATTCGCAACCACGTTCTTAGGTGTTCATTTAAATGTTCGACAGCACCTAGGTTGCCACCTTGTCGTGTACTGCGTTGCCAAAAATTTGGCTCCCTTTCGAGAGAGACTTGTGAGAAGAAATAACGTACCAAAAATGTAAATGAATGTGGCACTCCATCATACTCCTGGCACTAGTTCAGTTATATCAATGAGGTATGCTGCTGGCCTGTTAACAGGTTTTTGTCCGCATCTATGTGAGGTGTACAGTGCCATCAGGGTACGACGGCTAACCCCAATTTCCTTCTGTTGCATCCCTAGCATAGATAAAGGTCCGGACGGCGAGAATTTCGCCCGAGCTTTACTTCTTTTGAGACTTCGGCTTGTTGATGTCGCCTGGCGATACGTAGGAAGGCCTTCGCGTAGCTCTATCGGTTGCATCCTGTCTACGATAGCGTCCAGTTAGGCAAAAACTATTAGATTTAAAACAGTTTAGAAGCTGTTACGTTACCCCCGTTGTTTCAGCTTACTCTCTGAGACTTGTGGAAGTAGGATCAGGTCTACAAACTTTTTCATACATTTGCATTGCGGCAAAGCACACTGAATTTGCTTTCCAGTCTCTGTCTATACTTCTCGAACGAATAACTGGCCTCTTGAATTTAACACTACTGTTTTCATAAGATAAGGCTTTGTAAAAAAAAATAAATGGTTCCTTAGAGCGGTGTTACATATGGTTAAAGAGTTAACACCATAGCGGTCCAGAATTGCTGCGCATGTCGTGCAAACGAACGACTTGATCTGCACAAACATTTTCACCATGCCGTATCTAATCCACGAGATGCTGTAATTTATTTATAAGCTTTTGGGAGGGTCTGCAACGGCAGGACTTTTCGGGACAGCGTTTCGTAACTTGCTTCTTGTCCCACCTATTTCCGCCCTTTATTTCTCCTCCTTCAACCAGCTTTCCACAACACCAACTTACGAGTTCATAAATTTGCCTGACTGACTTCATTCAGCACGCGATCTTATCTGCCTTTCTTTCTGTTACAGTGCTCAGTAAAAACAAACAAAAAACAGCAGTACTTCTACACTATAGCTTGTTCTGGGAGGCTAACCATCTCAGCGTGCTTTATGTGCAATAGGCGGGTATCCAAGAGGGGGGGGGGGGGGGAATCCCCCCCCCCCCCAAATTCGCGCTCACCCCCTCCCCCTCCCGGGCTTTGCCCTATACAACTGCCTCGACCCCCCCCCCCCCCCCGGCCATAAAAAAAAATTCTGGCAACATGCCTGATGTGCAAGCCATTGCTCGATTCGTAGTGAAACCAGCACGACCTTTACTTTCCCACCATCGGTCCGTGAACCTGTTACTCTCGTCCCTTGCCGTTTCAGGACACGTAACTCTAATTCGAGACATGTAATTCTGAAGCCACAGTTGCCAGGAGCGCTCGTAAAGACCTCACCATCTCTCCCCTTTATATTCAGGTATTTTATACACGAGGCGTTATGGAGTAATAAAAATGCGATAGTATTGGCGCATTCCTCGAAAATACGCGAGCGTTACTGTTACCAGGAATTCGGTATACGGTGCATGACCGCAGCCAAGGTTCCATCTGAACAGCGCTCTTTAACTGTGCGGTGCAGGTTTAGACTACACCTGGCTACGGCGCGACGCATACGTGCATGTGGACGCAATGGCCTCACACGGTGAGATGGGGCAACCTAGTCGTGAAAATGTCAGTTTTGGACACTTTTCCTCTTTGTTCCGACAAATATACCATTTAATAATGAAAACCCCCGACCCTGCTCTGTTTCAAACCGTTGAAAAATAAAACGATTCGAACAACAGGTTCCTTTAAAAAAAAACTCGTTTTTGAAATTCAAAAGCGGTCCAAATTTTTGTCGTTTCCATAGGCACCCATTTTTTTTAATTTTAATTGTTTTGAAACAAAGTTTACGTGAGACACTGAGACGCCGCTGCATTAGTCGTGTGCGGAAGACCATCTAGAACCTAAATCCTGTGTGAAAACCCAGTGCGTTATCTGCACGATTAACCCTCCGCGGTGGCTCAGTGGTTAGGGCACTCGGCTACTGATCCGGAGTTCCCGGGTTCGAAACCGACCGCGGCGGCTGCGTTTTTATGGAGGAAAAACGCTAAGGCGCCCGTGTGTTGTGCGATGTTAGCGCACGTTAAATATCCCCAGGTGGTCGAAATTATTCCGGAGCCTTCCACTACGGTACCTCTTTCTTCCTTCCATATTCTTTCACTCCCTCCTTTATCCCTTTCCTTACGGCGTGGTTCAGGTGTCCGCCGATATATGAGACAGATACTGCGCCATTTCTTTTCCCCTCGAAAAAACACCAACACCAATTATCTGTACAATTAGCTATCACAAAAAAATGCGACTTCTCTCATTCAAGCCGCATAGGCTGCAAAGCTTAGCGGCGCTAGCGAGCAGTTATCCGCAGTTCTTGAAAACGTTAACTAAAAATTGTCTACTTTCCAGAAACGCACATATATATGTTAATAATAATTGGTTTTGGGGGAAAGGAAATGGCACAGTATCTGTCTCATATATCGTTGGACACCTGAACCGCGCCGTAAGGGAAGGGATAAAGGAGGGAGTGAAAGAAGAAAGGAAGAATTAGGTGCCGTAGTGGAGGGCTCCGGAATAATTTCGACCACCTGGGGATCTTTAACGTGCACTGGTATCGCACAGCACATGGGCGCCTTTTTGCGTTTCGCCTCCATCGAAATGCGGCCGCCGTGGTCAAACATAAGAATTTAAACTCTAATACAAGAAGTAACCTGATGCCTGCAGCGACCTAGATAAGAAGATGCATCCACGTGTGATGCTGCCCAACCAGGTATACCTCATTTAAAAGTGTTAGTGGTGTCGCTTTATAAACTCTTGTGATTGTTCTTGCTGGCGCTCTTCTACAAAACATCTTTATTTTTGGTCGCTTATACACCAACTGATACGTTCGTATGTATACCGTCGAAAGCGTCGAAACCATACGGTTCAATTAAATTCAATTCAGTTCTTTATTTACCAGAAGACTGGATGGTCTCCAGAGCTAAAAGCTGCAACCAGCAAATTGACTGGGCCTTAGAGCCTTTTAGAAGACAGCAGCAAAGTAACACAGAGAGCAGAGTTCGTTGCACAGTAGAGTAACAACATAATTACAACAACCTACAGAAAAAAAAGCACCAGAAAATAGAGACCTGCTAGAAGATTTATTGTGAAAATCGATTCTTCTCCTTTTACAAGTTTGAAAAGCGTATTCCTAAATGTTTTGGCGATACAAAGGCTACCTGTTAGAGTTTTTTAGTAAGGCAGGTAGATTTCATTTTAAACATTGCAGTTTGTACCGAGTGCAGAAGTATGAGAAAAAGCAGGGTTCGGATATACGTGCTATAGAAGCAGCAACACCGTGCAGCAAAGCAAACTTTAACTTTCATGCTGAGAAAAATAGAAAACATGCAACGAGCGATGTTCATAGTGATGGTCAAAGCTAATAATATTATATTCTGCAAAGAGATGTCTTGTCGAATACTTGCTGTGTAACGAATGTACCTTTTTTGAAGAACCATTATATTATCAATATTTACTCCTGTGGTACTTGACCACACAGTGAGTTATGTGTCCGCATCCTCATTTAATACGAGGAGCCAGTTTTGATAAAGAATAAAAAAATTGGCGGTGGTTTAGCTTTGGTTAAACCTGGAGTGACGCGAGAGCTACAGCTGGGCGAGTGGAACTTGGTCACGTCATCAACCACGTGACGAACCACGTGATCAGCCGCGACGCCGCGCCGCCGGCAGCTGCTACGCACCACGTTCCCAATCACGTGACAGCGTGACGGCGCAGCACAGGGTGGCAGCTCAGACACAGGGTGGCGGCGCCGCCACGCTGAAGGCTCGAAATGCTACCGTAATGTAGCTATCGCTACAAAAACACCTTCGTACCACATTCGAGTTCTTACAGTGATGCATCTCAAACAACGGCTCTCGCGACGCAATTTCCGTGTTGCCATTCTGGTGCTGTACTACTGCGTCTCATTGTGAACTGACAGACCAATTTTAAAAATTAACGTACATAATCGAACCTTTCTATTGCTTCTGTTAATGATCATTTCTTATTTGAATCCGTTACGTAGAACTTATCTGCCCTTTTTTGTTCACTTTAGGTAGTACCCTACACGTAAGGAATAAAAAATTTATTCATATTACACGCCAACGAAAACTTACGTGGAAATGAGCGTACTGACCATTTTAATCATCACTTTGTAAATATAGCTGGGCCAATCAGTAATGCGACACACGTACCCCAAAACACACTCAATAGCAGTAACGTTCCTTTGGGAAGTGTTTTCTTCGAACCCACAAATGAATCTAAAGTTTTCAGTTCATTTCTGAACCTTAGCAACAGTAGAGCCTTCGACTTTGATAACTTCCAAGTCAAACCAATGAAACATTTCCTTGAATATATTACTCCTGTGCTTGTTCATATATTTAATTTGGCCATTTCATCACATACATATCCAGACGCTATGAAAGTAGCCAGAGTATCAGTAATTTACAAAAGCGGCGACAAAAACCTTATGTCTAACTATCGGCTAATCTCACTGCTTCCCGTCTTTTCAAAAGGAGTTTTAAAAAAAATCATTCTTTAGCGCATAACGAAATTAATTTAAAAAGTTTAATATTCTTAGCAATGCGCAGCTTGGATTTCGATAGGGCAGATCAAGAGAATCACCGGTATTGAATAAAAAAGAAGAAATTATACAAAATATTGACGACAACCAATAAACACTAGACGTTTTCATTGACTTTAGACAGGCCTACGACTGCCTAAACCATAAAATTCTTCTTGGCAAGTTATATTCATACGGCATTCGTGGAGAACCGCTAATGCTGCTTGAGTCTTACCTGAGTAACAGAAGACAATGCGTTATTCCTAGACAGCCAACAAAATTCCTGGTTACCTATTGTCTGCGGCGTGCCGCAGGGAAGTGTATTGGGCCCCGTTCCTTTTAATATGTATATTAACGATTTAGTGGAAATTGGCAAAACAGTTAAATTTTCATTTATGCTGACGACACTAGCTTCCTAATTACCTGCAGTGACCCAAACACACTAATTGTAAAATGTAATGAAATACTTGGTAAACTAGTGCGTGTGGTCGCAGTCTAATTTTCTTAAACATAATGCTAGCAAAACCAAAGCGATATTATTTCGTGCCCGAAATAAGATATTTAAGATTAACATTACACCATGATATTTAGGCCAACCTATCGAACTTGTCAGACAACATAAAATTCTACGCGTAAAGTTTCACAGCGATTTGAGCTGCAACGATAATATCGGTCATGCATCTGTAAAAAGCTTTCTGTCGTTGCCGGCGCGCTATCCCGCTGTCGAATGCTACTGCCTGTAAAATCTGGGCTTCAAGTATATTATGGCTTATTTTTCTCGCAAATAAACTATTGCAACCTAGTTTGGGCTACCAGAACAAAAACCAACGTAAACAATATCATTGTCCTCCAAAAAAAAAATTATGCGCCACATAGCAAATATTGACCCTGGCTTAACCACCACCGATAGTTTTGCTGACTACAATATTATCCGAATTCATCACTTTTATGCGTATCGCATCTTAAAGTCATTTCTCTTTTCCACATCTTTTCCATCTTTTTTGGAACGTGTATCATCATTGACACGCCCATTAACACAATGTTGCTACCCGTGAAACCGATCCTTGGCTCATTCCCCATTTTCGCACGAATTATAAATTGCAATCCATAAAGCACAATCTACCTGTTATATTTAATCGCCATAAAGATATGAATCGCAAACAGCTACACGAATAATTCACTAAATTGTAATTGCCTTCTGCCTCGCATGTTGTGCTTATATAACTCTGTATATGTGTCCTCTTTTGTGTGCTTTGTATTTATGTATTTGTGTGCTTTGTATATATATATATATATATATACTGTTTAATACCGTACCGTATAGCAGTTCCCCTTATATACTGGCTGTCGCTGCTCTGTAAACGTCTCCGGGACTCAGTCAAGGCCCAGTCGGACCTTTTAGCGCGGAGAACGTTCTAGTGTATAACTGGAGAATAAACTGAATTGAATTGAATTGAAATTGAATTGAATTCCGAAAGTGTTTTACCCACAGCTCCGAGGCTATTGGCATCGAGCTAGGCAATCAGACAGGTGCAGACAGTTGATTTATTTTTTCGATACAGCACGAGGAACTTTATGCATAAGGAGGTCCAACAGTCAGAGATGCTTCGAGCTAGACGTATTGTATGCGCAAGTACACGAATGGACTTCAAAATATGCAGAAAAACCACGAATTCCATAGACCCAGTATCTTACACCATCACGCATATGCAGCCTCGGTCTTATATCCGGTGCGACTGCTAGCGTGAGCCATGAGCCAGCAATCTGGCCACGCCACGCAAAGCCGAGCACGCAGCGTCAGACTTGAAACCCGATCAGGGACACCCAGCCGGCCCAGACTTCCTCCGCTTCCCAGGCAGTCGGCACCCGTGAAGCTTCGAATTCCTCTGCCCTGCGTCTGGGCAGGATGGCGCCGAGCTTCTCACGTACCGCGTGTGGTAGGTACGTATATGCGTGCAGACCGGATATCGACGCTGTTCCCACAGAGAAGCTTGGGAAGCTGGCCGGAAAGCGGACAGACCTGGCGGAAAGCGTGGAAGGCGATACAGGGTGGCACGGGAACACGCCACATGGCCCTCTCTCTCTTCTTTATGTTTGCTCCCAAGGTAGCCTGCTCCGCTTCGCTCGAGGCATGCGCTCGCGGAGAAACACGAGTGGTGATTGCTGGCGTCGGAAATGCAATGCAATGGAGCGGACGGAAACTGCCGAGTGCCGACTCGCTTTGCAGACTTAGAACACGCGGTTGTGTATTGAGACCTTCACAGGATGTCCCCGGCCTCGCAGATTTGCCGCTGTGGTGAACACACCTCTGCGCACGTTTACAAGACAAAAATAAATGCTAGCATTTTGCGAGGCCAAAAAAAAAAAGGAACTATAATGATCATTGTAAAAGAAGTAATGATAAAGAAAATGACAACTGGGCGATTTTAATGTGTGCAAAAGAAGAGAAATGCACGTTCTCGGATGTGTTGTATAGAATATTAGATACTATAAAATTAAACGCAGTACATTTATGCATAATTGGCCGAGCATTTCTGTTTTTCTTTGGGCTGAACCAGGCCTCGTGACGCCTAGGCGAGATGCGTCAGTTTCATGTTCAGCGACACAGACTCTAAGCCATAAAGGACTACAAAGGACGCAGCTTAGGGGTCAGTACTTTGGGGATTATCTGCACTACCGCAACCATTAGTTCCTCAAGGAGCAACCATTACTTTCTTAGGAAAAGCCTGCAAAGAGACCATCAGTGAGAGGTGTCTTCAATATAGGGCTCACCTATCACAGCCAATGGTCGTGCTGCAGACAGCCCATTCAGACATTCCCTATTCAGACACGCAGACAGGGTAATCTTTTTTTTTCCTTTTGTTGGCGAAGGATCAAGGGTAATTGTTTGCAAAGGGACTGGGGCGAGATGTTAGAGGTTCGGGAGAGAGCTTTAGTTTGGAGGGAAGTGGAAGGGGGAGGGGGGGGCGGAAGGAAAGGGGGGCCCCCATTGTTTCCTGCGTGCCTCGTCCAATTTTGACCATTATTTTTTTTTTTACTTAGAAAGCGCTACAGAATATCCCCCTATTCTCGTTTCCTTCAGCACGTCTCGAGTGTTGGCTACATTCAGCAACCAAGAGTCTCCTTTCGTGTTCAAGCTGTAAGGAGGACCCAATAATAATAATAATTGGTTTTTGGGGAAAGGAAATGGCGCAGTATCTGTCTCATATATCTTTGGACACCTGAACCGCGCCGTAAGGGAAGGGATAAAGGAGGGAGTGAAAGAAGAAAGGAAGAATAGGTGCCGTAGTGGAGGGCTCCGGAATAATTTCGACCACCTGGGGATCTTTAACGTGCACTGACATCGCACAGCACACGGGCGCCTTAGCGTTTTTCCTCCATAAAAACGCAGCCGCCCCGGTCGGGTTCGAACCCGGGAACTCCGGATCAGTAGTCGAGCGCCCTAACCACTGAGCCACCGCGGCGGGGTAAGGAGGACCCAATGCGAAGTCTGCGCCGGTGCAAACCCGTTGCACACTCCAGAGAGAGGCAGTGGTGCCCCTTCCACGCGGCCGACACACGCTCCGACACACGCTCGCCAGCGAAGCCAGGGTGCAAAAAAAAAAGCGGGTCACTGCCACGCGCGCTCGCCTGAACTCCCTCGTTGCGTCGCAGAAGAAAAAGAGTGCTGCCCCACTGCCTCCCTTGTGCCCCGGGAGCCGTCCTTGGAGCTGTGTACTGTGTATAGCTGCTCCGTCTCGGCGAGTTTAGGGTATCACGCGGCGTTGAATTGAGCGACCGGCCTCAATGAACGAGGGTGGTCCCGTGTGCTGGTGGTGATGGTGAGAACAGCGCCGCCAACGCAAACTGCGTGGCACGCCAACTGTTTCGCCTATATATAGCAGTATGTACTGCGCAGGAGAGTTCTGCATGCAATGGACACTCTCTCAATATCTCTTTCTCTGCTCGCTAGAGCCGCGCAGAGCAGTGAAAGACGAAACTGGCGCAAGCCACCTCTGTCCGAATTAGAAACTGCGTAAGGGTGGTTTGCAAGCACGGATGCTTCGTCACTATAGCGGCTGCCTGGCTAAAGAAACCGATGGTATACTGTATGGTCAGCCAGGGGCAACAACAGCTTTCACTGAAAAATGAAAATTGGTTTTTGGCGAAAGGAAATGGCGTAGTATCTGTCTCACATCTCAGCGGACACCTGAACCGCGCCGTAAGGGAAGGAATAAAGGAGGAACTAAGAGAAGAAAGGTAGAAAGAGCTGCCGTAGTGGAGGGCTCCGGAATAATTTCGACTGGGGATCTTAAATGCTCGCCAACATCGCACAGCACACGGGCGCCTTTTGCATTTCGCCTCCACCGAAACGCGGCCGCCGCGTTCTGCACTGCGAGTCGTTTCGGGAAGGCGCACTGCGTGACGTCTACCACAGCCAGTCCCGCGACGTTGACAGGCTACAGAGTCCACACTTTCGGTTCGAAGGCGCAGAATACAGAGAGAATACAACTGTCTTGAGCGCCATCGCTGCGATGTGGAAAAGAGAAACAAACCTTTCTTTTCTTTCCTAAGGAGCAAACGCTTTCTGCGTCGTTGTATGTCGTAAGTGAAAAATAACGAGCTCCCTTTTTGCCTCAAAGAGTACGTTGCCTAGATGTGCTTGACGAAATAACAAAGACATAAGGACAGATGTCGCTGTCGCTGCCACTTCCTCCGCACCCGCGAAAATTCCGGGTCGTGGGTTATTCATGTGAGGAAGAAACAGGACGGCAGCATAAGCTAAACATTGACTTCCCTAATTACTGAGAGGCGCGTAGCCCACCGTAAGCAATATCCGTACCAGTTCTTAGAATTACGAAAACGCCGTTACCCTCGCAGTTTAATATTTGGAAAACTCCGTTACCTTCGGAGCTGTAGCACAACAAATTTTGACTAATTCGACGAGTTACGTGCACTGGAGAGGTTGCTTTGCCTGCAAGCTTCTCGAAAGCGTATGTAATTTGGCGCGTTGTAGACAAAGTTTGCTGGGCCGCAACGTCGACGGTAACCGCGTTTTCGAAATTCTAAAAACTGATATGGATATTACGGTAGAGCACACGCCTCTCAAATATTAAGGAGCCTAAAAGTAATAGTTAAAAAGTTAACTATTCAATATTAGTTAAACATCCTGCTATTTAGCACGTCTTCCCTGTATTCTTATGTACTATATACACTGCTGACAATGCTATGCCGAAAAAAGCGCACTTCATAGGCGCAGGCACTTACGCGTACATTCAAAGCGTCCGTCACTAACACTTTGCTAGTTTCTTGTTCAGTAGTGGTATATGTAATTGTGTCTGCACATGAAATCATCCTTTCCGACTCGTTGCTTGGCCCGTAGTCTTGAGCCATGACACATAGTTCCGACAACGAAACCTAGTCATCTAGTGGGAAAGGTGTTTATTGATTCCAGTTGCCCATTATTCAGTCACAACTTCTTTGCCAACTGTAGAGCCCTTAGAGACACACGAAGAGTGACAATTGCAAAGTTGCGGAGCGGGAGAGATACGAACTCTGAATGACGCATTTCCGGGAAAGGAAGATTTGTTCTCAGGGATATTTTTCTTTTATTTACTTTTCACTTTCCGACGACACGCGCTTTACCCAAAGGCGGTTAAGGACAGGCGACGTCAATTCATGCCTTTTTCTTGCGTGTCACTGCACTCCGTGCGTAAGTTCAAGTGCTCAGTGTACGTCGTAGAAATGACCTGGTATGACTCATCATGCTTCCGCGCAATGCTAACCTTCATCTTCACCATTTCATTTCTAACATGTCGCTGTTCTTTAGCACTTACTACATGCACATCGTAGGACATTACTTTCGTTATTTTCTCATTTCTTTTCTCAGTGAATATCGATGCAAAGAGATTTCACTGCGATGAGGCTTCTTCTCATTTTTCCTCTTTTGTTTTGCTTTCTGCTCAAACGTGCTTTCCTTGCAGGCCGACAACCAGCTTCACCCTCCCAGCTCGCAAAGCGAAGAGTTCGCGGCTCCCATCGGCACAGAGTTTAGTCTGCAGGTACATAGCTATCAGCGCCATCTGGCTTCTCTTATCAATGGGCATAGACAGCTCTGTGCATAAGCACCTGCCCACCCTCGTTTTGTGGCGTTTCTTTTTAAGGAAAACTGGTAATATGGCAGCCTTGACGCGTAAAATTAAATGGTACTTGCCGTGCTTTGCCACCTTTTTCAAGCGTGACAGCTATGCGAAAATACTTTAAGGGCCAAAATGCGTTGTCGTTCACAAAATTTGACCCATTGAAAGGAGAGAAGTGACGTCCCCAAACCGAAGTATTCCCAGTGACTAGAGGAAAGTGATGTCACCACACCGGAACATCGTCATTGGCTAGAGGGAAGTGCCGTCACCGACCGGACGTGACGTCACAAGTCGTAAATGGCGTCACTACCGGTACAGGCATCACCAGCTGCTAATGCAATTGCATAGCGAACGTAGAATGAAATTTGGTCTCCATGTGAATTTTTGTTGTTTGCCTTGTACGATGAGCATATGTCTTCTGGAGTACGTACACTGTGCATGCAAGCCTCTCATTACGTGACGCTGTCTACAAATGAAACAAACCAGTATTCCGTGGCAATATCGCTTCCCTACTGCACCTCTTTTTTTCCTTTATTCTTTCACTCCCTCCTTTATCTCTTCCCTTACGGCGCGGGTCAGGTGTCCAACGTTATATAAGACAGATACTGCGCCTTTTCCTTCCCCAAAAACCAATTATTATTATTATTATTATTATTATTATTATTATTATTATTATTATTATTATTATTATTATTATTATTATTATTATTATTATTAGAGTTAGCGATGATGCGACACGAAATTTTTCAGCATAACATGATGTGCATAGTATTCTTATCATGTGATGTTCTGGAAGAAAAGAAAGTTTCAGTAAGAGATGCAAATGCCACGCTCACTCTATGTTCGCAATCGTTGTACGGATTGTCATACGTTTAGTTTTTTATAATTCCAGGCTGAACTGTTCACTGAGCACTGTACAACCGTGTCAAGATTTTTTTTCTTTTCTTGCTAAAAGTCAAGAAAGGCGAGCGTGAAGCCGAGATGAATAAGCAAGGCGCCGGGCTGTGCAATAAATAAGTCGCACACAGAAAAATGGCCGCGTCTACGCCACAGCACACAGACGCATGATTGTGTGTGCACTAATGTCGGTAATTATGAATGGTCTCCTTCAAAGTTATTGTTTCTTTTGCAATACGCCTCCTTTAAATTTATGGGGCTTGACTGAACCATGAAAATGATCTTCACAAAAACTAATCATGTATCACGGTACAGAATGCATGTATTTTATGTGGAATAGCAAAAACGTACGAGCGAAACGCGATGATTTATACGCACCTCGATGAAATAAACTTTCAAGCGCGAGCCCTTGTCGACTACAAGCAGTCTGAAGGCTGCAGCCCAATGATTAAAGCAGCGATTACGATCACTGAGGCGTTGCGCTTTTCGGCGATTTTCGCGACATTCCCGTTTCGTGCAACATGATGTCAAATAAAGATATTGCGCGGAAGCCATTTTTCATGGCTGTGTGCGTTGATGTTGTGGTAGTGAAGTTAAAAGTCGAATTTTTATTTTTTATCGTCATGGGCTATCTGGAAAAGTTAGACACTCAGCCGAAAACTTAAACTGAGATTTGACAGTCTATACGGGCTGCTAGACGTCGTCATTTGAATGCTGCGTTTAAGGTTTAGTAAAAAACTTTAGTAACTTTAAGGTTTAGTATGCCACAACTACGCTCTGCAATAGCTCGTACTTGCTCTCTCGTACCATAATTTACTGTCAGAACTCGACCGATTTATCCACCGAGCCATCCAGAGCACAGTTGCACCTGTTTGAGTCTCCAGCTGATCGGCACACCTCCTAGCCAGGCAGTTAAGGAGATTGCCTCCCAGTTCCTGCATGCGAACCTTCGTCAGCGTATCGATCGCACACTGTGGCAGTCGCTTTCCACACAGGGAGCAATCGCATCTTCCTTTAAAAGATTGTGCATAAGAGGTGGCCTGACAACTCTCCCCTGTGCAGACCACTCGACGTTGATGCAAGCGGTCGCAACGCTCGGCTCACCAACCTCGTCGCTCTGACGGTGCGAGCTTTCTCTTGAGATTCCCGGGAAACCCCAGTTACACCTCTTTGTATCAACCTTATCGCATCTTCAGACAATGTTCGGGAACGCACCTACAGCTTCCTGTAGAATGATGTCACGTGGCTGCCACGCGTACGTGGCCTCAGCAAGTGAATCACCCTGGAGGCTCGCAGTCATAGCCGAGGTGCACGCCAGCCGCTATCTCCGGGTTGAATGGCGTACTTCCTTTTGTTGAACGAGAAGGGCGCCTTATCGGTGAGAGCTACGAGGACAGGTCGAGCCTTCCACACTATTCGCCAAGTGCCCACTCTACATCTATGATGACCAGGCTCCACAGTCCATAGACCTGCGCGAATCGGTCAGGGAGTCCTGGATGTAATCTTTGGGGGCCACAGCTTTTGTTGTAGAGACCTTTCCGCGGGGCGAGGAAGACGCCGGAATGCTTCCTCTCAGGGCTGTTGCAAACCGCCGCTTCCGCATGCAATAGCCCAGCGAGCAATATGACGATGCATTCCAGCATTCTCAGAACAAAAATGTTGAGTATTGGAATATAGTAAGGTAGCGTGACGTAAATATTAAGGGTGACGGTCCATTCTTCCAATGCGTAGCGAAATCTTTCTTTTAAAGATTTTCCACCGCTCACATCGAGCAGTTATGACTGCCATAAAAAACTAAAGGCGAATGTTTTTGACGACAGCAAAAACGTTAATAGCAGAAAAATGCTAGCCTGCCAACGGGAGATATTCGGACATAATGATTTTTATAGTGAATTCTCGCATTGTGTGAAAAATTTTAGATCATAAAATTTTGTTCAGAATTAATGGGTACGGGCACCTTACAAGAAAGGTATATGCTCGTAATTCGCAACCAACCTCGTTTTTTCTTCATGTATTCTTTTAAAAATAATGCAGTCATTTTCCTTCTTGTCCATTGTTTTTCTTCTTCGGCTCTTCGCAGTACTCGGGATATGCCATGTGGTCCGTTGCAGAGTCAGCGACTGATGAGGATGAATGCAGATGTTTGTTCTTTTCGTTGTTTTCTGTGAAGAGTGCGACTAACTTGCAGCACACTCGCCAGCTCACTTTTTTGTCGGCGTATTCAAGCTTGCCATGACTCGAGCCTTATCTTGTAGGAAGGAAACAGGGGGAATATTACCGGATAAGCCGTTTCCTGCGATCGTTCGCGTACTATGTATACGATGAAGGAATAAACATTTTGCTATGGTCCCGATTTTGTAATGACTATTAGCGACGCGCGGCTCCGTTATGTTGCGCGAGTCGTGGGAAGAGCGTGCGCCTCCCAGAGCTTCCGACAATGGGACAGCCCGTCGGGATCCACACAGATATTGCCACAGATGTGTGTTCCCATTAGTGCAACGCCAGACCGCGTCGAGTAGCACGGCTTGCGAGCGTGTGTTTTCCGGCAGCACTTTGCTTATGCGGGGACAAAGGCCTCTATGACCAGAATACTAAGGTTATCAGGTTGGACTCACGACCATTAGAGCAAAAAAAAAAGGACATCTTCGGGTGAATGACGGATAACAAGAGCCGAAGCCTGCTCAGGATCGTACATAAAAAATAGCCTCCACGACCGGCTATCGTATATGGGTAGCATCCGCCGCGGTGGCTCAGTGGCTTTGGCGTTATGCTGCTGATCCGAAGGTCGCGGGATCGAATCCCGGCAGCGGCGGCTGCATTTCGATAAAGGTGAACTGCAAAAATTCCCTTGTGTAGTGCGATATTTCAGCGGACATCTGGAGCACTCCCCTACGGCGTCCCAAAATAATCAGTGTATCATTTCGGGGCGTTAAACCCCACATACCAATATTTAGGTAGTCCCAACATATGTCATATGACAAGTCTTCGGGGGTATACGGTACATACATAAGTCACGTGGCGATGGCGGCATGCCAATCGATGAAACACAAGAAAGCAGACCTGTCTGTGTGTATTCGAACTTCCGAACGCTATACAAGCAAAGTATTGTCACCTATCGTCACAGTATTCTTGATCACTCGGCGGTTATCGCGGTGGTACAAGGAAGTCCCCCATAGGTCTTGCTACACACACAATCTGATACCGTGAGTGTACGTGCTTTGCGCTCAGGCAAAGACATCTGATACAGAACAGGTACCGCCCGCATACTTAATGTCAAAGCCTCTCTTACAAAAATGAATATTTATGATGTCGATGGGGGACTTCTGTGATGCAAGGGAAGCTGTGAAAAAAGTATATATAATCAGTTTTCATGGCGTTGTAATCAATTCAAGATAATGCCGACTAAATTTCCCGTTGAATTCACGGAGCGCCTATAATTAAATCCGATAAATTTTTATACGAGCCTATGTGGAAGTTCATTCTAGGTCGTAATAAATAAATAAAAATAAATTAATTCTATACAGATTTTTTTTTAACATTTCAGAGTTTTCATTGGGCCATCTTTATACAATAATCATCACTTCAGCATAATGATGTTAAAGTATTGTTGACTGTTTTGGGAAACAAAAAAAGCACTTCACCGTCGAAAACGATACGAATTTGACAAGTTCAGGCTTAACCTGCAGTACAACGCGCAGCTTGGGGACGTTAAACCCGACATAACATAAAGTGCTCAAAAACAGTTCCCGTTTACAACAAGGTTGAACAGAATGCACATGAGCGTAGCTGCCCCCTTGGTTCTTTTATTGTTCACCAGTACTGTTTTTGGAGAGCATCACACCAGGATAAATCTAGTAGTCTTGTTCGGCCGACACGAGACTGATAACTTTAATCCGTGCATTGAACTTTTTCGCTGCTCACGTATACAGTGCATTGGGCTTCACTAATCCTGAAACCATTTCGCATTTCCCATAGATGTGCATTCACCCCATTTCAAAGACCGCATGTTTTTATTGTCTTTTATTATTTTGTACAACTCTTTTCTGCACCCTTCTCTTAGCACCTTCTTCTCCCGAAACCCCTCTCCAACACAGAGTAGCATTTCAGCGCTTTTTAAATGCTGACGAAAATATCTGTTCTTCATTAAATATTCAATCTGTCTCGCTCTTTTTCTCACCTTTATATTCCCGCTGACTTTACGTGTTCACAGGCAAGACAGTAAGCAAGATGTAAAGAAAATTAGAGAGAATCGAAGAACAGAATTTATTATAATAATAATAATAATAATAATAATAATAATAATAATAATAATAATAATAATAATAATAATAATAATAATAATTGGTTTTGGGGGAAAGGAAATGGCGCAGTATCTGTCTCATATATCGTTGGACACCTGAACCACGCCTTAAGGGAAGGGATAAAGGAAGGAGTGAAAGAAGAAAGGAAGAGAGCGATGCCGTAGTGTAGGGCTCCGGAATAATTTCGACCACCCGGGGATCTTTAACGTGCACTGACATCGCACAGCGCACGGGCGCCTTAGCGTTTTGCCTCCATAAAACCGCAGCCGCCACGGTCGGGTTCGAACCCGGGAACTCCGGATCAGTAGCCGAGTGCCGTAACCACTGAGCGACCGCGGCGGGTACAACAGAATTTTAAGAATTCACAGGCGCGGAAAGCACAGCCACTCTCGCAGCTAACGCATAAGGCGCGTCAGCGTCGAACCAGCGCTGGGTAGTGTATGCGGCGAAAGTGAATCGTCCTTGCACGGGCATCAGTGGCGACTCCTGCGATGCCTCCTCAGCGCCTATCTGCGCTAAGTCTGCGGAGAAGCGGCACTGTGCGGCGTTCGATAGCCACGGCTGAGCGCGCTGTCAGCAGTGGCCTGGGCGCACGTATCGCGCTCGGCTGATTCGACAGGAAAAGAGACACCGGCCAGGCTGCTGCTGCTGCCACGTGACGGTCCGCAGCGTCCCGCGCAACTGCAACCTTGCCCTGTTGCTGAGGCACCGCTGGTGGAGGAACAGGGGACCGGAAAGCGCCTTGTGCCAGGCGAGCCATAGCGAAATTTGTACAGAAAATAACCAGTCTATATACAGTATACGCTGCATTAAAAAAATTAAAAAAAAACCTGAGTATAAAGAACGTCTACATACCGCATGTAAAACAAAAAAGTAATGTTATATTTTCTCTGTGTAGATTCTACAAACCTAGACAAAACAGCAAATACTTCGCAATAGATTTTTACCTTCAAGGAGTTTGTAGATCTCAAGTAGACACTAATAAATCATCATTATCAGCCTGAATACGCCCACTGCAAGGCAAAGGCTTCTCCCATGTTTCTCCAATTAACCGTGTCATTTGCCAGTTGCGCCCATCATATGCCCGCAAACTTCTTAATCTCATCTGCCCACCGAACTTTCTGCCGCCCCCTGCTACGCTTGCCTTCTCTTGGAATCCACTCCGTTACCCTTAAGGGCCAGCGGTTATCTTGCCCTGCCCAAGCCTATTTCTTCCTTTTTGATTTAGACTAGGATAAGAGATAGACACAACTTAAAACACGTTGCCAGGCTAGTTGGTTCATGTTAGTAAACGGTTAATTAGCAGAGCAAGGGAAAGACCGACCACGAAGATAGAGAACAAAGAATACAGGTGCTGTTCCTCTCTGATGTCTATCTTCGTGGCTCGGATTTCTTTTTTCCTGTTAATTTGCCAGTGAAGACACATCTTAGTCTTACGTATTCAGTGTGTGCAACGTCTGCAAACATGCATTTATCTGCATAACTGCGAAAAATCAACAAGAACTCCATAGACAGCCTACAAAATGTTTATAAGCGTGGTCCGACTGCCTTCTTTCCTGGCTCCCACAGTACAGACTGACAGAGGGGACGGGTGCACTATGTATGTCGAGTCTGCGTGACGCCATCGGTGGTGCGGGCCGCCACTTGAGCGCTGAGGGGATTCCCCGGCCGTGGATGCCAGCGGCGAGGACGTTCACCTCCGTCTGCTGGTGGGTCGCGCGACCGAGCGACAAGAACGCTGACGGCGCGCCCAGAAACCAAATGCCCCGCACGATGTGCACTCTCTTCGCCCCCCCCCCCCCCCCCCCTCCCCCACAGGAGCCGTACTCGATGGTACCGCCGCGGAGTCGGCCGACGTATCTTATCCGGCACCCGTCAAACCTCCCTGCCCGCCCTGCGCACACAACACACAGACGACGCAATCAATCATCGCCAACTATCGTCATCTTCTGCACTCGCGACGGCACTCCTGTAAGCGCAGAAGAAAAAAGAGAGGCGCGACACCCTAATACCAGAAGCCGCTGGAGGCAGGCGCGTTTCCATAGCGTCTCGGGCGCGTTTCCATAGCGGGTGCTTCAAAGACGAGATAGCTCGTACAAGCTGTGCCTCCTGCAGCGTTGACGATGAGGAAGACAGTGACGAGGTAGACAGTGACGTGGCAAAACGTCATCTCGGTCGTTCCTCGAGCCGTTTCCATTTTGTCAGATTTCAGCTGCGCACGGAAAAAAGAGCCCAGATCCCCGCTTGTACTGAGAAACCTCTGCCATCCATCGTGCCCCGAGGTTGTCTCCGATTGCAGTTTCAGGAAAAAGAGGCCGACTCCAAGAAGAACTGGGCGTTATCAAGGTCAACCCAGGAGCAGGACAGTTTCCGAGATTCGGAGAAAAAAAAGACCCCCCAGTCGCGATGCGCGCTTCTGTAAAGACGAGTCGCAGACGGCTGTATGCACTCTTCCCGCTGCGCTCGAACACGAGGCCTAAGCATGCATGCCAAACTCCTAGAAAAAAGCTTTCTTTCTTTTTCTGCGTGCATCGTTTCTACAAACGCTGTGATTCACAATCTTGATCAAACGTTATCGGGCCACAAGGTTTTCTACCGAGTCTTAAAAGTGGAGTACTTACAGCACCTTAGAGGCTCAACAAGTCTGAGGTCGTGAGGACAGGGCACTTCATTTTCCTCCAGGATTTGTAACTTCTTGCGGGCCGTAACTGTGCAGTCACAAGGAGGAAGCCGCCGCAGTGGCTCAGTAGTTAGGGCGCTCGGCTGCTGACCAGAAAGATGCGGGTTCGCTCCCGGCCGCGGCAGTCACAATTCGATAGAAGCGAAACGCTAGATGCCCGTGTAGTGTGCAATGTCAGTGTCGTTAAAGGACCTCACGTGGTTGAAATTATCCGGAGCCCTCTACTACGGCGTCCCTCATAGACTAAGTCGGTTTTAGACGTTAAACCTCATGAAAAAAAAATGGAGGAGACACACTCCGCCTTAAGCGCATGACATTAGTGTAATGAGTAAATTGCCATAAATGCAGGTCATTCACTACTTTAAATTCATATAGATGCCTGGGAGTCTTCATACCCTTCCTGGTGCAGTCGTGCAGCGGTTAAGCATTGTTTTAACTGCCAGATGTCACGTTGGCCAGTTTGCTCACTATCCGGCGGCCAGGTTGTGATGACGCCGCAAGGTCAGGTGACCTAGGTGACCCACCTGCCTCCTAGGTTGCTCTCTGGGCACCATCTGCCAGTCATGCTCGGGATTTTTCGCTCACAACGCCGACGCCAGATTTTCTGCGTAACGGGACCCTTAACACTACAGCGTTAAAAAACAATTTATCATCATCATCATCACTCGCCGCGGTGTCTCAGTGGTTAGGGCGCTCGACTACTGATCCGGAGTTCCCGGGTTCGAACCCGACCGCGGCGGCTGCGTTTTTATGGAGGAAAAACGCTAAGGCGCCCGTGTGCTGTGCGATGTCAGTGCACGTTAAAGATCCCCAGGTGGTCGAAATTATTCCGGGGCCCTCCACTACGGCACCTCTTCCTTCCTTCCTTCCTTTCTTCTTTCGCTCCCTCTCTTATCCCTTCCCTTACGGCGCGGTTCAGGTGTCCAACGATATATGAGACAGATACTGCGCCATTTCCTTTCCCTCCAAAAAAACAATTATTATTATTATTATCTGAATATGTTTGGCGACCACGACACATTCGCACTGAACAGCAAACGCTCGTTTACATAATTTTCTTGTTTAGCTTACCAAAACGAAGGAAAAGCACTTCTTTCTGTATGTAACCAGCAGAAAACATTACAGCTGATGTCCACATGATCACAATCAAACGATGCTGTTCTGGTTTTTCATATTTTTATACCTGGACAAAAATGTATGCTATTGTCCAAGCTCTAGATAAGTAGATGATTCTACTTGTAATCTGCTTTGGTGCGGCAAGCTATCGACGTTCTACGCGCTCAATATGTCACCAAAAAAAATTCAGAGTCGATCTCTTGATGTAGGCCTTGATCTCTTGATGTTGTGAGATGTAGGCCTGGAATGCGCTGCGAGCAAAGTGTAGCGCATTCCAGGGTGTCTAAGAGATTGTAGCAACTGCACTCCAGCCTGGAGGAGACTTCGCCACAGACAGTGTTTCTTTTTTTTAGCTTAAAAGCGAGCTCGGCTTTCTTCAAGGGTTTTTTTGTAGCGATGCGCGTGATGACAACCGTCCAAGTACCGGAGGAGAGGAACAGGCACCAGCACGCCCTACACAGAGCGCTGGGACCTTCCCATCGACTGGGCAACGTATCCCACCCCCGCTTCTCTGGCACCTGACTGGCGCTGGTGACGTGGGTTGCTGCAGGTGTTTTAAATCCCGCCGCAATCAGCCGCTTCTCTTTTCCACACTGTACAGCGCCTTCAACGTCTCTCTCTCTACGTCCGTAACCTCTCTCGCTGTTTGAAGCGCACCTGCCGCGGTGGCTCAGTGGTTAGCGCGCCCGGCTATAGATCCGGAGTTCCCGGGTTCGAACCCGACCGCGGCGGCCGCGTTTCGATGGAGGCTAAACGCAGAGGCGCCCGTGTGCTGTGCGATATCAGTGCCCGTTAAAGATACCCAGGGGGTCGAAATTATTCCGGAGCCATCCACTACGGCACCTCTTCCTTCCTTTGTTCTTTCAGTCCCTCCTTTATTACCCCTTCTCTTACGGAGCGGTTCAGGTGTCCGCCGATATGTGAGACAGACAGATACTGCGCCATTTCCTTTCCCCAAAAACCAGTTTTCATTTTTCATTTCTTGAAGCTCCATAGTACGGGCGCAATATGCGACCGCCTGGGTCTCTTTAACGCCCACTCGCATCGCACAACGCACACGCGTCTCTTGTATTCCGCCCCCATCGGAATGCGGTAGCGGGATTTGGTGCCGCGACCCCGTGCTCAGCAGCCGAATGCCGCAACCACCGAGGATGCGAGTAAAGGACAAAGCGATCATTATGCGAATGGCGACTTTGTTAAAGTAAGGGGTCTTCGCGGCCCTTATCGTTCCTGATAAGGGCAACTTCATCTCTGTGCTGCTCCTCGTCCTCTGACGACAAGCTTCAGTTTCCGACCGTCGAGGATCACTTAAAAGGGCGGCGATGCGACGCTCAAACGCGCCTAAGTGTCCGGAACACCCCGTGCTTCAAATGCGCCCGCTCGGGTTATCTCGGAGGTCGCCAGACAAACTAGTCATCGCTAACATTCACGTTAAAGGCCATCGTGTGGGCGAACCGAGGGAGGATGAACGAGGAGGACTCAACAGGCGAGCGCTTAGTAACAACCGTATAGAGTCCATTCCGCCCTAGCAGAACTTAGCACGCGCTAAAACACGTGGCAGACACGTGCCTGAGGAGGACATGACACATTACTAAATAACGCAGCGTGCGCGGCGAGCGCAATCGGTCATGGCTTATCAAATGGTTGCGCCAGCCGGATAGATGAGGCTAACCACACGCACTCGCTTCTCTTGTTTCGTCACGACACGCCCTTCGCGAGCTTCGTGACGTCACGTTCTCAGCGGGGCGCCCCATTGAAAACACTCGCGATGTCAAGTGAGCTGTGCCTGCTATCACTCACGAACCAACCGCCTGGTGACAAAAGCCGAGGAGGAAGGATTCGGTTTTTGAGTGGTCGACTGTTTAACGCACTGCGTATACAGCACACATGTTACACACGCTCGAGTGAAAAGCTCCAAGAGGCAGTGAACTTGGATTTTCAGCCGTTATCGCCTGAGTGTCGACACTGAGCGATATAAATGTTTGTTAGTTAATAGCACGTTGCAAAGTTCCGCGTTTACCTCGTGGCTTTCGCGGTCAGGCGTTATATGTGTAAGCGTTCGCTGTTTAATAACGTAGCGGCGACAGTGACCGCTTTATCAATTAGAATCTGTCGCTTTTGATCGGTCCTCTATAACTTGTTCTTACTATCTCTACTTTCTCTAAAAAGTGCTTCTGGGAGTTTTTAAAACGCAAACCTCCCCTCCTGGCTTTCTGCGATTCCTACGTTTGTTGGATGTAAAGAGACCTTATACACTTTAGATATCTATGTTAGAATGCGCTCCATGGTTTCTTTGCTCCGCCTCATGGCCTCGCATCAGTGTCAGACATTGTCTGCGTCTCCAAGCTTGTTTATTTATTACTTCATCCCGAAATATAAGGAGCTCCTCTTGTACGCACACAAAGAACAACCATTTTCTCATTTATTTCCGGCGCTAGCAGTTGTGCTTAGTACTTTGTACTTAGGCGTCCTTGTTAATTTTTTTTCTCCTATTTATTGCTTTTTGCGCCGAAGCCGAAACTTCAAACTACGAAGACTGAGTCGTTCTGGAAAGGCGGCCGATGCGAATTCTGCTGCAGCTCTCCTGTTTGCCTCACCAATCCGTTGTCTCCGTTCAACAGTCGTCTCCTTGGCCGACGCGATAGCTTCTTTCCCTCCGACAAGGCGGTCGCTCCATAGGTTCCGCTGCTAAACACCTTAGCCTTCTCTAGGCTATATACTACAGCCCCCGGCGCTTATCGACGGCGACCCTAGCTAGCTCTCTCGAGTGCGCGGAGAAAGTGTTGCGACAGCTTCGGACGGGCAGCGACGACATGTACGCGAAGGTCGGTAAACACGACTCCGAAACCCGCCCCAGCTGCCAACAACACGCTGCTGTGCAGACGAGCTTGACTAAGAACTCAGCTGCCGCCTAGTATATGTACCGCGCGGAAGTGCCGCGCGTTAACAGGCAGCAAAACGAGCCGTGTCTCGGCCGTCCGGAAAAGGTTATACAGTGAACACGTCTGTCCTTTCTAACAATCTAAACTACTACCACGGGTCTCAAACGCGCGACCCGCTGGCCTTAAAGATAGCAGTCGTAGTTACCGAGGCGTCGCTCCAGGCGCTCAATCTCTGCAGACAACTCAACCGCAACGCGAGGGAGAGGGTGAAGAAAGAAGTAATAAAAAAAAGGCGCAATAGTCGGAGGCTCCGGATTAGTTTCAACCACCAGGGGATCTTTAACGTGCACTGACATTACATAGCACAGGGCCGTCTTCCGAGTTTCGCCTCCGTCGATACGCGGCTTCCGCGGCTAACCACTCCTAACGCATCAAATAAATATTTGAACAGTGCGCGGGTGCGAATTAAAGTACTAATCACCCTCGATGGATTCGGAATGCTGAAGATGCTATGAGAGACGCACGCTATGGCTCTGTACGCAAACCGGTAGACCTGGAAACCTTTTTAAAGTGTCGGCACAAAAAGCGTAGCTGCTGATCGAGATAGCATGCAGAGCCGTGGAAAAGCGGAGGAAGCCGAGGAGATAGCGATAGCGCTAGCCGAGGTAGTTACAAATAACCAAATCGTGATCACTCGCAAGGCGCCTGCAGAAACCTCATCAAATTAAGGTAGAGCTGCCAAGAAGGCGGCAACAATCCTGAAGCAAAACTCCAGAAGGATAGAAATGGTCACTGCTCGCGAGGCTCTCCGGATAACAATGGCGCCCACGTTGCAGCCCGGGCACTTAGTTACCGGGCGTTAACCCAGGATGGTGAGGAGAGTGCGAAAGGCTAACCACATACCGATAGCTGTTAGAACGTTACAGACTAGAGAGGAATATACGTGGCTCACAAAGAGCTCACCCAGAAGGAAGTAGTAGCGTTAGGCGAACTCCAAAGCAGTGCACACATTAGCCTTCTAGATAGGAAAAAGCACACGTTATATTCAGATAAATGTCCTTTTTTTTTTTAGGAATATTCGAATCCTTGTCGTATGGCGTAGGAATTCCAAAAGAACCAGGAACTAGAGATTACGAAAAGCAGTGGGAGGGGATGCTGGTCAGCTCATGCCTGGAGGCTCAAAAAGCACTGATTCAACGGGCGATACAGGCAGCCACTTCCAAGGGGTCCTGGACTAAGTACTCCACTCACAATTTCTTGCTTCACAAAAAAAGTTTCATTCATTCATTCATTCCGTACATAGAAAATTTCCTGCGGGCACCTGTACAAGTGTTCATAAAGAAAATATTTCATGCCTTTGTCCTCGCAAAAGTCGAGGAAAGACACCATTACGTTTGTTCCCTTCTTCTAAATGCGTCGCTCTACAGGTAAAAAGTGTAAACCGATTAGTTTATGTGTTTAATGTTATGATTAGTTGGAAACCTAGCTGTCAGAAACGTTGGCAGTGTCACCGTATTCGTGACATAGCGGAAATGTTCAAGCAAGGCTGATGCGACAAGTGGAAGTGAGAGCGCATAAAAAAAGACAAAAATCCCTCGCTCCACGAGGAGCAGCAGGATCTGCGTGCGCGCCAAGTGATGCAGCATTGCTCTAGAGGCTGCTGTTCCTCTCACAGTGTCGGTGGATACCCTCCCAGAACCCTCTCTCTCTCTCAACCGGACGAAAATAATCTGCGCAGTTCCCGACACCGTTCTCGACCATGGCGCGCGCGGTTCGGTTTTGGTAAGTGAATCTGACCGTAACGGGCAAACAGCAGCGGGTGCACACGCGACGAAGACACAGCGCCGAGCCGAAGCGCTTTCTTTTTGGAAGACGCTCTGGCGAAGCGCGCGTCCGCTTGACAGCGGAGGTTTAAGCGGCAGCGCCGTCAAAGAGGAGTCAGCGTCACAGAAGAGAAAAGCAAACAAGAAGAGTGAGCGGGTGAAGTGTCAGTGGCTGAGGGTGCGAGCCGTGCGTCGCCCTCTGTGACAGACAGTCAAGACACTTTTTATCTGCAGAGAGCGCCGCGTCAAGGCGTTGGGGGGAGAGTGGAATGTGGCAAGAAGGCGAAGCGTGAGAGGGAGTGGGCGCGCAAAAAGCGCGAAGACCGCGGGGCCTTCGTCGAAATGTATAACGTCGTCGCATCCTCCTTCTCGCTTCCATCGCGTCCGGAGTGGGAAGCAGAAGACTTCCGTTTGCGCAACGCGGAGGGAATCTCGCAATACGGGCTGAGCCCGCCAAGAGAGCGAAGCGCGTCTTTCTGCTCCGACCGCGGCATACGTGCGAGCGACGGCCTGCGCAACAAAAGGGTCCGCAGTCTCCACTGAGTCACGGGTTTGAAAGACGAGGCGCGGGCAGCGGAGACGGAAAACACGGCTATTTTGACGGCCGAAAAGTCACGAGACACATACCGGGCCTGCCCGCCACGTGTCGAGGTTCTCTCCTCAGAGCGGGAGCGATGCGCGTTCAAAGAGGCGCTGAAGTCGCTTTCGCGCGCAATATGTTTTCCTCCAGAAAGCGGAGCTCGGGATTCCTAGACCCCGTGCTCACTGTGTTGCATGCCCTATCGCAAGCATAGGAAAAGCGCCCTCGGCGAGGTCTGGTATCTTCATGCGCTCTCAGCGTGGTTCCTGATGTCGTTAGTGACGTCACCGTAGAAACCCGGATGAGCAGAGATTTCGGCGGTATTTATTGCGATGAAAGTCATACGTTGTAATGACAGTTTAGATAACGGAACAGAGGCTGTCAGATAAGCCACCACCTGCTCAATGCAACGTCACAAAACGACATGCGATACATAATGACGTCGCTAATACATAATGACGGGGCGCCAGAGAGCACGCGCAGGGTAATAACCCCCTCGGGTTACATCCTACAGTATGCAGCTCAACCATTAGGCAGCTGCTGATTTTGCCCCGTTTTCTAGTCAGTGCGTTTTTTCACACCCACTGTTAAGTCCAATGAAGTGGCTCCGCCACCTCTTTGAGTCTGCGTGCGCGAGGCTCTAGCTGTGAAAGCAAATAAAAACCTTGCAAACTTTCATTATCACCTCAAGGGCACTCAAGCACTCTTTTCAGCCCCTTCTCGAATTTTAAACGCCATCCGCGCTCCGCGACTTGTATATTGTTGCCACGGGGAAAACCTGTGTACGTCCCACCACTGAAAGCTGAAGCGCTACTAAATTTATTTGTTTAACAGTATTGTCAGCCTCCTGAGAGGGTCCTTAGGAAGGAAGCGTGGGGAAGAAAATCACGGTTCGTTGAAGGAAAACAGCTATATTCTCAAACACAGCTGCATCAGCTTAAAAAATCACATTCGCAGAAATTAACATCCAGAGAGCGCTCGAATTCAGCCACGTCACGTTGCTACACAATTCGCTTTGGTAATGTATTTCACGTTTCAATTAGCTGTGTGGAGAAAGAATTCCGGAAAGCGTCACTGCGAGCTTTTTAAGTCTGGATAACGTGGTTATGACTTCTATGGTATACAGGTGATCTTAGCCCGGAACGAACAGCCTATGGGAGTGTAATAAGGAACGTATCTCGACCAAACAAGATAAGACATAGCACGCTAAGACACAACTGCGCAATGACTGCGAACTTGCTCGCGCTGCGCCTGAAAGGTGCACCCCCTTAGCTCACATGCCCGTTTACTATGGCTGAGGAAATGTCACTCCATCGTCAACAATTGGCCTTTCGAGGCTCCATTAAAGGAGTATAGGCACCAAATTTTCAGTTTCCGATTCGTTTCCTTTATTTTTTTCGGTTATAACGAAAAGCAGGGCCGCGTATTAGGAACTATAGAACTATATATGAGAGATATGTTACAGTGCGTTTTGATAATATATTTCAAACTTACAGCACTGTTTTATTATCTCATGAGGGCATTCACCCACAACCACCCTCCAGAACACCACGCAATGGTGAAAGGGAAAAGCGACGGCGAAATTAAATTCAAAGACGCATTTGGAAGGCGATTAAAGAGGCGAGTTGGTCATGTTGGTACTCATTTCAGAGAAAATGATTGCAGCATTTAAACAGAACGACCGATGAAGAAGGCAAGCGGACAAGCGCTGACTTTCAAAAGGTTTATTGTGAGCGGTTGGCGTGAATGTATACGCTGTCCGACGCAAGATAGATAAGGAGAGGAGGAAACGCAGGGATGTGAACCAGAAAGGCTTCCGGTTGGCTACCCTGCACTGGGGAAGGGAATGAGGGGATTAAAAACGGAAGAGAGGAGGGAAACAGAGTCACAATCTTTCAAATTATTGCAACTGAACATGCGCAGAAAGGCCAGCTCTTTGTCGGAAAGGGCAATGGAAGGGGTGCGCACACAGTATCCCCCCCCCTATTCAGTACAATAATTTGTTCAGGTGTCCGATAGGGAATTTTAGAATAGGATGACCCTATTAATAATAATAATAATAATAATAATTGGTTTTTGGTGGAAAGGAAATGGCGCAGTATCTGTCTCATATATCGTTGGACACCTGAACCACGCCGTTAGGGAAGGGATAAGGAAGGGAATGAAAGAAGAAAGGACGTAATAGGCGCCGTAGTGGAGGGCTCCTGAATAATTTCGACCACCTGGGGATCTTTAACGTGCACTGACATCGCACAGCACACGGGCGCCTTAGCGTTTTTCCCCCATAAAAACGCAGCCGCCGCGGTCGGGTTCGAACCCGGGAACTCCGGATCAGTAGTCGAGCGCCCTAACCACTGAGCCACCGCGGCGGGGATGACCCTATTCGAAAACTCAAACTCGCGAATGATTTCTCGCGTGACGCGTTCTTTGCTTCTCTTGACGACGATAGTGTTCGCAAGGTAACGAATGCAGCGTGTTGGAAGTCAGCTCTCGTCCTCATTCCTTCTTTTTCTCTCGCCCCATTTTTGTGCTGCAGTCATTTTCTAGAAAAGCCATCAGTGAGAAAACAAAACGTACCACCTCTGCTGCTAAGGCCGATTTGTCGCATCACATCGTATGGTCGCCAGCCAATTCTTTTTTTTCTTCTCGTAGCGTTTCTGTCTCTGTTTGTGCGGGCTGTGACGTTCAACTACAGTGCAGAGAATCACGGCATATGTCACTCGCTCTTGCGGCAGTACACGGAGCAGCAAAAACATCGTTTTGTGAGCTCACGTGACTTGTAAGCTGTTGTTTTACGTTTCAGCGCGAAGCAGAATTTCAGGAAAAAACAGTACCCGCAATAAATTACTTAGACCACTCTCGGCCACAGCCACATCTCCCGTTCTGCCGTTCCTAAGACCCTCAGCACCGCTAACAGCAAAAAATAAACGATGCAGAACCTGCAACCTTGGTGTCTATATCCTTATTTAAGCACACGCAGCCTCGACGGCCTTCCTTCCGCAATCTCCTCCCGCAACACCCATTACCGGGTTGACAGTGCAGCTGAGTGAGTATGCAAAACCGTGTCTACAAGCGCACCACTAGCTGGCCTTCGATAACGGAAGCAACGAGATGTGTTCAGAGCTGCCGCTCGCACTGACTCTTTTTTTTTTCGTTTGGTGGGGACTTCCGCTATCGCGGCGATACCGCTAGCCTTCGCGTGAAAGCGTTGAGGGAAGCGGCGGCTCTCGACAAGAGCGACGCGCTCGGCCGAGCGCTGACCCGACGCCACGTGACCCCGAAATGGCCGCCGCAGACCCTCTGTCGCCATGCACGTGTTCACGCACGTGCTCGCACGGCCGTCGGAAGAAAGCGCTTTTGCCGCTTCGGCGATTGCCCTCTAGGTGTAAAGCACTGCTTTGTCCGTCCATCATCATCATCATCAGCCTGACTACGCCCACTCCCTTACAATATGGTCTATAAAGAGTCTATAGACTTCTTGTAGACTCTATTGCCTTTCTATAGATATTTCATTTTGTTTATTCATAGTCTGTAGACTATCCATAGACAAAAGTCTGCTAAAATTGTATGGCCACAAATCTAAAGATCGTCTGTATAGTTTCTTTCGCCTATGAACTAGTCTTCAGGGTTTATACATAGAAAGTGTATGGACTTCATAGACAAAAGTCAATGGACAGTCTATAGACTGTCTAAAGAAATTATTGTAAGGGAGCTGCAGGACAAAGGCCGCTCCCATGTCTCTCCAAGTAATCCTGTCCTGTGCCAGCTGCGGCAAACCTATCCCCACGATTTTCTTAATCTGTCCACAGTCAACTAACGCGCCGATCTTTACCGCATCATTACCCCCGTACCGCACCATCTTTTCATTTTTAAGAGTCTGCTGTTATAGCCAAGTGCTGCTGCTTTGCGGAACGTGCTTTGAGAGAACAAATACAGTAGAGCCCCTCTACAGTAAAGTGACTCGGACCAGCAAAAATCTGTACTCTATTAGGATCCTTACTACATCTGTTGTCAGTGATGGCATGGCTCTGAGGATGTTCTCTCTGGTAATTAATTGGCTACTTTCTAAAACACAAAGTGTTTGTGAAAGAAACAATCATAAATGCCTTGCATCCCGCTCTTAATGTCCCTTAGTGATAACTATTTATTTTCAGTTATTAAATTTTATGCTATCACGCTTTCAATTACGATTACGTCTTGTGGAAGAACTGCATTTGCACGAATATAACGCGGCTACGAATATGACGCTAATAAGGGAGCAATTACTCACTGACATCCACCCGAGCGCAGCCACACGGCTACAAAGGAAAGCTATACGGCTTTCTCAGAAACTTCGTAGTTAAAGAAAAATTCGCCCTGATCCGGGGTTCGAACCCGGGACCACCGCTTCACCAACTGAGCTAACCGGGACGGCAAGCTTATGGTAGGGCGAGAGCGAATTGATCAATAACTCGAAGTGAAGTGGGAACTGCGTTGGTCAAACGTTTGACCAATATGACGCTAGTTTGATTTCGTGTGAAAGCCAAAGCTTTGAGTGAACACGGCGCCGTCTCCTGCAGCCTCACCGCCATTAAAGAAGCAACGGCTAAGAAATGCGCGTCACAGTCAAGCGCTGCAAAACCGCCTCCACTTCTTGCCGCCGCTTCCCCGTGCTTCGGGCTGCCGTGCTGACAACGTTCGCCCTTTCCTTCCTTTCCCTACTCCTCACTGCACTTTTACTGTCTTCCCTTTCTCGGCGACCCGCGCCGCCTTGTTTTTACGGCAACAGCCAGCTTTACTTTTCTTGTTTGTTTTTTGTGCGCGGCGTGCTTTGCCTCACGGCCCCAGGGCCTTCAAAAAGTTGGCTTCTTCTCTCAACTTCCCAGTTCAGTGGTGAAGCCATCTTTAAAAATCGTCCTTTTATTGTTTTTGGTATTCATTTGACTCCGAATACTGGCATCGCGGTCCTAGACTTCGTGCGTGTCCAGGCGTCATCATTTTACAGAAAACGCGTTGCCATGGCAACACTCTCTTTACAATAAAGTTTTCTTTGAAAAAAATCTTCATCATAACCAAAAAAAAAAAAATGTACAGTCGTCTATGGAATCCGAAATGGAACCGCAGTTTCACTTTTCTATGTCAGAGCTTTTACTAGTACAACCGTGTTTACTATAACGGGGTTCTGTTGTACACGCAACAAGAAAAAACACCCACATTTCTGCCCGGTCGGGTCCCAGGCCCACGCAGATCATATTACCACAAAGTTACCACGAGGTCACTGGTCACGTAGCCACATTCTCGAAAGCGCACCCTCTTATCGGCTCCTGGCCCGCGCTACCGCATTTTATGCCGAACGATGAGCAAACCGCAAGAAGGCAAAGAGTGGTGGGAGCAGAAAGCGGGGCTTAAATAACTGCGCGGATGTGCTTTCCCGCCTGAGCTACGAGTGATGTAGATTTGCAGTGCATCAAGCAGGTGCATGGGAGGCTTTTGAGTGCGCTTTCCCGCGCTAGTTAAAACCATGCGGACGAGCACCCTTCTCCGGAGTGATCACTTACGGCCGTCGCGAGGTGCTAGCCGGGAAACAAAATAAAAAATCCATATTCAATTTTGTTACTATTTTTAATGTTAACGCACTTTAAAAAAGACATCCTGATATCGCTAAAGCATAGCCTAGGAAGGACAGGATGAACCGATTTCCAAAGTATTAAGCTGTCTTCACCGCAATGTGACATGCCCGTCTAATGGAGGAACATGAAATGTTTAAAACAGAATTTATAGACGAAGTCTGCGTGTTTTATGAGGCGAGACAGCCTAAGGTTGTTACCTTGACAACGCGTGCACCTGTCGCCGTCTCACTGAATTCCAGTAGCGTAAGTATTATCACGAGCGGAAGCCAACTTAACAGGTTATCAAAAGGGTATCTTTTGAAAAAGTTATCGAGAGAATGCCTTTTAAAATTCACTCTTTCTGTCAAAGTGGATACGAAGGAATTTTGTCTGCCATGATACGCTGCTTTCACTGGGTTTATGAAATTGGGCCATCAGTTTTATTTCACCAGAAAATTGCAATAATTACATCTCTTCTATAATTCCTTCTAATTCCTATAATTCCTTCTAATTCCTAGATGTTAATCCAGTCTCCTTAATTCTGGCATCGCTGCGTGGTGCGAAATGCTTTTTTGTCCTCTTCACAAAAATTCACGCCCTTTAACCAAATGAACCTCTGTGTTCACAACCTGATACAGAAGTATAAATTATGCAGGTTTCAGTGTCGCAGTGCCCTCTAAGCAACGTCTCTACCCTGTCCCATATTGACCCAACCATCTACTCAGATAAGCCCACAACGAACAGTTCTATTCCGTTTATATTCCTAGAGTAGTGACAACCATTTCAGTCATATTTTACTCGTTGCACATGGGGTCCCAATACATTTACTGATAATTTCGAATCCCGAATGCAGTATGCGTGGATTTCGTTTCTTTGACTTCCCCGTTCCCTTTTCAAAAATCGTTTGTTCGCTGCGACACAGCTGCTTGGTGCAAAATCCCGCTATATCTTTGACTACGTCATTGGTGCTTGACGCTTGATGGAGTGCGTACAGCCTTTACTAAAAGTTTCAAGGCGACTGTTGGGTCTGCTGCTGCTGGGCCGTGCTGTGCGCGTTAAGTAGCTTCGCTAAAGCTGCAAAGCATTTAAGAGGTGGGAATGCTCAGCTCATCCTCCTAGGGGATGCTACAACTGCCTGCAGGGTGCATCGCATAAATTTCTGACCGAAGCTGTGAATGCCCTTACTGTGGAGAGATGAGTGCAATCAGTTTCGCCATGCTCTATTAATAGGAATTGACTAACATATTTTTTCTCTCTGTTGTGTGTGCGCAGAGGAGCTTTATGACCTACAATACATACAGCAGCAGCAACTTGACTGAGTGCAGAATATCGTCGCCGTGTGGATGGTTTATGTACCACCCCACCGAGAGGAACTTCGTCCATTACCTACAAGTGTGAGTATTAATTCGAGTCAAAGCTGCCCTGCGTTCCCTGCTTTGCACGTGTGTTTGTTGCACTGCGACTCATTCTTACTGATCTGATCAGCGCAGTAAATATCACATTTTGAACACGGGCTTTTTTATGGCCTGTTTGGGTTTGCTTGCGTAACATAAGCCACTGGTCTTGAGGAAAATAAAAAAAGAATGCGAGCAAACAAATGTATTCATGGTGCATCCCCTGGACGTGAGCTTTCCGAATACTGCGGGAAGACGTCCAGAGGGCTTCTCAAGCATGCGTGCTGCAGTCTAAACGTTAACTAATGTCCATGAGGCGCCGATGTTAAAGCTCGGACGTGCTATGCCAAAACGCGATGTGTTGGGGCGATATGCGTTAATGGGTGTCGACACGCGGCTTATGAAGACGCGCTAAGGCGACCACTTACTCGGATATTCAAATAATTTGGTATCCCTATTAATTTTAATATGAGTGCCAAATTATTTAAACAGCCGTGTATGTGGTCACCTTAATGCTTCTTCGTAAGTCGTGTGCGGGCGCCCGTTAACGCATATCACTCGAAAATTAATTAGTGCCAAATTATTTAAATAGCCGCGTATGTGGTCGCCTGATGCGTCTTCCTAAGTCGTGTGTGGGCACCCATTAACGCATATCACCCCAACACATCGTGTTTTATATAGCATAGGACATCCGAGCTTTAACATCGACGTCTCATGGACCTAAGTGGTTCCTTGGTATGCGACGTACGACATAAATGCGTTTCGCCAGTTCGGATGCTTGCATAACAGTACAGAACAGACCTTCGATGCCTTCTAACTGGAAGCTCAATCCGCCTTCTTCACGTGGCATCTCCGCGCATGCGCGCTACTGCCCCCCCCCCCCCCCCCCCGAGCGTCACTGGCTGAAAAAAAAAAATCGCGTGCTTTACAGCGCACGCACAATTTTTGTTGACGGAAAGGGCCAGAGGCACCTACAAGCGTACACCTGCCACTGCGCATGCGCACCGCATACCCCCAGGTGCATTTGTTTTCAGTGAGCTTTATGTGTAGCCACATCCGGCCGTGGTGTGCCTGACGAATGTTGGCGTACTCCCCAGAGGACGTCACGTCTTGTGAAAAAACCGCATTGTTGACGCGAGTGCGTACAAATGACATCAAATCAAGGCGCCTCGTTTACTTACGCGTTCGCGCTTAATTTATAGCTTTTGTCGAAAATATACAGCCCACTAGGTTCGCTTCTCTGCCTCGCTTTGTAGCCCTTTTTTCGTCGTCAGCTTATTAGGTCTCTCGAAAGTAAGATGAACTCTCATGCTCAACTCTCCGCAGCTCAGCATTTCAAGCGCTGGTAGCGAGCCCCACTACGTGGCTTAGTAGGAAACCCCCTGGGGTGTATACTTACAGCGACGACTGTTAAAGCCGCGTATCCCAGTTGACGGCGTCATCGTCGGCGACGTAACATGGAGGACTGTCAGGAGGAAAAGGCAGAGAGCAAACAGATGCCGCGCGCGCGTGCAGCGCTAATTTGGTTCGCTCCCTTGTCGCCTGTCACGCCGGACGCCCGCCTTTTATGGACAGATGAGCGAGCGTGCGTAAAGTGCGCCTAACCATGGACCCCTATCCCACGCCCCTGCTCGCCACTCTTGATCAAGATAACTAAACACTCAGACTGGCATTAGCATTTCGCACCAAACCAGTTATCGCTGAAATTCACATTACCACGGGGTAATCGTACGGCAACATTATCTTTAAGGAAGGAGCTGAGCATGACTTTAGGGAATGAAGTACTACGTAGGGAGCAAAAGTCGTCCGTATCACACGAGATTCGACAAACTGTATCGTACCGCCACGTTAAGGACGCGCCTGGTGTGTCCAGACAGGAGGCACTGGTCCAGACCATCCAGACAGCCGAAGGAAATTTTTATCTGCAAACATGTGCCAGTTTCTGCATTTCGATCCGTCGCGGGGCTAGTAATAAAAACTTCTAAAACACCAAAAATAATGCCGCGAAGCTTTGTACTATGCTCAAAGCCGCCAGCACGTGGCTTAAATTTATCTATCAGAGAAGCAAGACCACGTTCACTTAATGGTAGCAGCCGCGCGCAGTGGCTTCTACATGGTTCGAGATTGTTGTGGTTGCTTTTGGCGTCTTATCTCGAAGGTACCTTGTCGTCTTTAAATTGAGCACGGCCCAAACCGCTAGGCATTTTGTTCGACGACCGCCGAGTATGGCGAGCACACCGCCGCCGCCGAGCTGTTCACATGGTGGGCGGGTCTGCTTAATAAAGAGTTTGAATTGTACGCCACTCTGATCGTCCTTCGTATAGTCCGCCATTCTTGCTGCCGACTGCACGCGGGAAAGTGTTGGTGCAACCAGGAGGTGCAGGCCCGTCGAGCAACGAGAACACATGTGGAGAGTGCGGTCTAGACACACGACGAGGAGATTTTAGTTCGAGAGTTAAGTTGAGCGGAGCAATGCCCGTCACCTCTTACTCAGTGGATCTCTGATCGAGATTTATTTTCCCGCGTGCGCAGCTGTACGTGCCCCACCGGACTGCACTGCCTCGCTGACCGTGACGACGTGTCCATCTCCAGCTGGGTGTACTCCTGCAAGGTGGCAACTTCCGGCGGGCCCGCAATCCCGCCGGGGCTCATGAACCCCACGGTGTGACCCGATAACCGTTCTCTCCGACAGTGGTGGTGACGGGACTTGAGCGTCATCATCGCGCGGGAAGGAAAAAAAAATGTCCTCTTCGAGAGTACTTCCGTGAACAAGACGAAAGGGACGATACGAATTGCAGAGAGCATCACAAGCAAGCGCCAACATCGCCGGCATATCCAGCGAGTGATCGCATGGACAGGATGCGGAGGTACGGGCACGCGGGTGCCCGCAGCGTTGGGCGGCCACCGACCTGCGGTAGACCTTACTGCAGCGCAGGTTGTTGACTCGAGGCCGCGTACCAGCGTACCCGAATACCTTTAAGCAGAATCAGGCGCCGTGGACAGAGCAGCTGGCGCACGGCTTGGCGGCAGAGCGGCGGCTACAATGTATGCTGGATTCTGTGTGCGCCTGGCATTTTTCTTTACCCCCTTTCGTATTTTTTTTAGTAGCTCGCCTTGTAGCAGCCCATTCTGCGAGCGTTTTTGTTGCAATGGTGAATTATTTTTTCATCGATAATAACAGCAGGTCTGGAGTTATTCACCTCCTCCTCGAACACATTCTCCATCGTCCCTTGCAGCATATAACCACTGTACAGCAGAAGCCAGCACTGTATCACAGAAAACTCGTTTGGCCAGATCAAGAGTTCACCAGTAACCAGCCATATGTTGGCGCCTGTTGCACATCAGCACTCTCTCTTCAAGCACCCATTTTTCTTGGGTGCATCATCTATTTATAAGTGGCACACCCTGGCATCAACAAAAGATAATCGAGTACCAAGCATGCAGCAGCAGGTAGAAGTATATCCAGCCACGACTGCGTGCATGCACTTATCATTTTGATGTCAATTAGGACAACTGGGAGCTCATATAGTTGCTGCAGCTGACTTTGAAGGGACACTGAGGATAACTGCATCCAATCATCAGCAAAATTATCTGGCTTTTCCTGGATATGTAACTTTGTCTGGTAGCAAAAAAAAAATAAAAATACTTTCGCTGACAAGAGTTTAACAATTTTCCCGCCACTTGTGCCAAACTTGTGACGTCCACACTAAGGAGGCAGGTTTCCGCCGTTCTGAAGTGAATGACGGTGTAGCACACAGCCTCTGCGATCCGCACAAAAAATTCGGTGTTGACGCAAGCAGTTTACTTCTGAAATCTACCGGTGACGGCGACACCTGTATTTTGTTTCTTGGTCTTTTTTTAGCTTATAAAAACTCCGTTTTCGGTCAGAGTAGTCTCCTTGTCATTAGAATGTTGATAGACCCCAACTTCAATTTGGCACTGAGCAGCTAGCGAGCTAGCACAGTTGAATTTTTCTAGTTAGCTTCCACAGCTGCTTAAAAACCCCAGTATACAGTAGAAGCGTAGCAGACTGGGCGAGTTGGTGTTCCATGGTAACAGTACAATTTCAAACAGCGTTAGACAACAGGACCAGAAAGAGGAAATCAGCGCCGTGTTTGTCTCCTCCTCTTTCTGGTCCTGTTGTCTAGCGCTGTTTGAAATTGTATTGTTCCCAGTATACACTTGCCAGCACAATTCAAGGATTCAAGTGAACTGAATTTCTGTCTCAGAGTTCACTTTTTTTACCTCAAAGGAAATTTTAGGATGCAAAAGCAGCACAATTCGTGTCATAGCATTTAACAGCCTACAATCTCTCTCATTATGTACAGGATAGATGGTCAAACAGCAAGCATAATCACATTCTTTATGTTCTACTTTATTTATTCATCACTTTAAGCACAACAGATCCTGCACTATGTATGAAGTGCCTGTCCCAATGTGGGATGAAAAGGCCTTCTCTTTCAATTTTGTTTTTGAGCAATCAATGAGCCATATCGCAACAAACTCTTTTGTATGACTCTGTTGTTTTGTTTGCATTTGTTAGTGCTTGCACTGCGTTCTGGCATAATCTATTTGGTCATGAGTGTACAGCTGAAGAATGCACAAAGCACCGTGCAATGGTGCTGGCGAGCAAACAGTGAGGTCATCTTGGCGAATACCTTTGTACCTGCAAAAAAGAAATCTAAAAATCCAAACTAAAGCCCTGCGATAAAGGTAAACATTTTTTTGGCAAGAACTATGGCTAACCTTTGCTTTTCCCCCAAGTAAAGTGCGGAGAAGCAGAGGGAACAAGCATCAAGGTCTAGGAATTGTCAATCCATTGCTATCACTTAACTGAAGCAAAACACAGTCAGCACAAAGCAGTAAAATTGGCACAAAATCATAATGCATTCAGGACTCATACACTTTGGCATTTCATGTTTTTGTTGCATGGCAAATTATGTTCTCATGTACCGTGCACGTGTGTGCACTCATATGAAAGTGCAAGACACAGCTCTTTGTATTATGCTAGTGTTTTGTCTCTACAATGATTTGACTCATTTTTATTGTTTTACACTTTTAGCTGATTTTGTCACTGCTCTTTGCCAATGAATGTGCAGCAAGAGAATGGGTGAAATAAAACGGAAAGTATTTACTCTGACGCATAGTTTCCTTTCTGCGTGACTTGCACAAGCTACACAGTGAAAACTTATGAGGATGACATTAAGTAAATAGCAGCTGGGATAATGTAGACGCCTTCTTGTAGCAACCATTTCACTACAGCTGTCTCAAAAAAAAAAATTTTTGAGGGCACTTTGAGCTGTTATGTGATGCCAGCATTGGAGAATCCATACATGCAGCTGGTCACCTAACGAGTATGAAAGATTACTAGGCTGGACATGGCTGACAATTAATGGTGAATGGTGAGCATTTAATAAAAACACTGAAAGCATGGTAACTGAAGCTTTAGCGCATACTCCTGCGACTAAGCCCCAGTACCATTTAAACATTTTCTCAACACGAGAACTGGAGGAGAATTTCTAAAATTGGCAGCATGCTGATAATGCTTTACACCTAGGGGTTTATGAATAAAACTCAGAATCCAGCATAAACAAAGGCAACAAACAAGTGCCAGGCACAAAAATGTTGCTAACATATGTATTGATGTCGATAACATACTTTCAGCCTGATCATGACTTCCAAAATGGTATTGGACAATCTAGACAATATATTTCAATTCTATCTGTCAAGTTAAATGAGAAGGCTGGATGGAATCAGCATCAGAAATTGGCCTCCAATACCGCATATGCAGCCAGCAACACTTGCAAAGGCTTGGCACATGTTGCATCAACCATGATGGACAAGCTGCACTTGGAAATGTCAAAGTGGCACTCTTTATGCTGAAATTAGCCTCCATCAATAATCAGCCAATACAAAACTGCACTTGAAATAGTAGAAGACAAATATACCAGTCGAGTATATTCTGGAGCAGCTAGCACCATTTCTGATGGAGTGCACAGAACAGTTATCCACTGGATACAATAAATGGCAGTTCAAACTCTGAAAAGTAGCTCTACCCGTTAAATTTAGAACAGTTCGCAGGGGAAGCAGTGGAAAGTAAAGAAATGAAATGACGGGATGAAGGCTTGATGTAACAGCACTTCGAGGACAATGCATTGGCAGTTGTAGTGAAGTGGTGTTTTTTTCTTCAAGTGAATATGACAGTGACAATTCTGAAGAATAAAGCTATTCAAATGACAGTGATGACAAAAACCTACCAAATAATCTGTCAAGTATACTGCTGGAGTGCTACTGCACTGATCCCAACAATGTTAAACACCAGCACTTAGCCAAGGTTAGCATTCAAGGTGTCATCAACTTATAGATCTTGCCATAGAATAACCAGATTAATAGACTTCCCAACAGGGTTTGTGCGATGTTCATAGTAGGAACAAGACAGCTTGTTTTACCGTGGTAAAGCAAGCAATAAAACATGTTTTCTAAGCTTTGGGAGGCACAGTTCGTAGTTAAGATCCCTAAAATTCAAGGACCATTCAGCAGCTTTTGGTAAGAACAGTTGGCCAATAAGGGGTTTTTAAAAATCATAGCTGCTGAAAAATACTGGCAAAGACACATGAAAAAGTGGCCCATTATTTCAGACCGGTAACAAGTACACATCGCTTCAGCAAATCAAATGCCCGTTTGCTTTTATTACATGTTCAAGCTGTTACAGCCACATTTGCTGCATTTGCAAGTGGCCGACTGTGGTGAAAGTTCTATTTTTTTGTGGGGTTTAACATTTCAAGGCAACATATAAGCTATGTGCGATTAACCTGGACAGCCTGTGCGGCTCTTTAACGTATGCTGACATCACACAACACACAGGCATTTTTGTACTTCACTTCCATTGAAATACGGCCGTTGTGGACGGGATGGAACCCAGAACTTTTGGGATCAGCAGCTGAACTTGGTCAAAGTCATCAAGGCACCGCAGAGGTTGCACGGTGAAAATACATGTATGTATTTTGCAATACGTCTTTCCAGCTGAACACAGACCAAGGCAAACCAGCTCCCACAACTACAAAGCAAAATTAGTCAAGTTCTGCCTAGGGGAATGTTTGCAAATAAACAGGACTTGATCAATGTGGCAAATTGGGCATATTGGTACATAATTCACAGGAAGTGACTGCTGCACGAAACACAAGACAATAGAAGAAGGAATAAAGACGAGTGCTGCCCCCATCCTTTATTCGTCTGTTGGCCCATTTTTTTGTGCTGCAACCATTTTCTTTGAAGCAGGAAGCACACCACACCAGCGACATTCAGCCGACATTGGCCAACAGCTATCCAATACCAGATGTAAACCCGAAGTCAAGCTTTCGCAGACTGTTGCGTAGTTATTTGCCACTGAAGCACTGCCTTTCGATGTCCATGCAGGAGTGCTAGAGAAACTCATTAGGTAGAAAAATCCGATGTTAATAATCTCATTCCAGAGCAGAGGCAAAAATATTTTGTAGAATAAATTCCATAGGCAATGAAAGCAATTATATTAGTGTGAGAAGTTGGGCTAGTTGGTACGTATTCATGGTGCGCACAAAAATACAACGAAAGAAGGAGACAGCACAAAACGTGCTGATCAAGGGGGATCAAGGGCCTGGGCCAAAATCGTAAGAATTTTGATTTCAAGCAACACATCGAAATGAAACATGACAGAGGTTGAAAATATATATATATGGTGCCAAAACGTGAAATAGCGAACCTAACACACCAGCAGGCGTGCCAGCATGAGCAGTAGACCAGTTAGAATTGTTTCATCAAATTGCTTGCTCATGTATTAAGTTACTGGAAGTGATGTGTACTGGAAGTGCCATAAATGTATATACAGAACGGCACTTTCTCTACAAAAACAAAACAGAGCGACGATAGATGTTTTCATGCGGCCTTTATTGTTTCCCATTTTATGCATCAAATTTTCAACAGTATGTGCGTGTTACATGTTGCTAGTAATAAGAATTGCAAGTTTTCAGACTACAAATAAAAAAAATATATATACGTTGGTGCAGCAGGCTTCAAAGACAAGCGGCAATGCTCCAATTAGCTACAGCCAGAGAGATGTTATGCACATGGCTTTGCTTATGTCACAAATGTAGACAAGAATAAGAATAGTTTTTAATACACAGCAATGCGAAAAGCAACTGTTGTAGCCTTTTTAATATGCACAATCTGTGCCAGCTTGCTGATGCACCGGAATTAATGGGCTAAACAAGAAAGCAGCTTAACAGCCCAAGTTCAATACCTTCATAAGCAGCCACTATGCAAGAAATATGTTCAGCTACTACAGTGAAGACACACATGAAATAAAACTAGAAAAGTCTGAACACAGAGGAGATTCAAAGTTTCAGCTAGACCCATTTCCTTTCACGAGCTGTGTTCAGAATCACAGGCTATCAAAAAAAACGAAACAAAAGAGCAAATAAAACCTCTAACAGGAAGCACTTTTCTCAGATTAAAAATGTGCAATATTCAGATACACATACAAGGTGTTCTTGTTAACAGAAGCACACACTTGCTTCAATAAAGCATGTTTTGTGTTATTGCTACACATAAAAGAATAAACCACTAACTTCCAAGAGAAAGCAGCAAGGTACACCTACTCAATGCATACCTAAACTTATCTCACATAGAATAGTAATGAAATGAACCACCTCCATGCACTCGAGGGTGTGCAAGAGCCTTGCTTGAATGGAATGACTTCACGGTATGTGGACTGTCAAACAACCCCATCAAAGCCCCAGCATAAGGTTTTTATACTCGTGGGCATGAAAATATGAACTAAAGGCTAAAATATTCCTAAATATTTCCTTCTGCCTGAGGTCACGCTCACCCAGAGGTTTGTCCTACTGTACACAGTATCGTAGAGAGGAAACACGAAAAAGTCAATGGCATTGCTCACAGAAGTGGCAAGTCACCTCATATCAACCAGCTTCACCTATGGAATCTTTACAAACCTGTCTTCTCCATATGCTTTGTTCCGCTGCTCATCATTTCGTTAAAGCATCTTGGTGAATCTACCCTGAATGCCAAGAATCCATATGGACGGCTGGCAGCAGCACAGAACACTACAATATATTCACGCAACCACACCCAAAGAACTCAACTAAAGACAAGACTATCGAACGTGCCAAATGCAACGTATGATACAAAAAAGTCCTAGTTGAGCCAACAAGTACTATCAGCAAACACACGCAAGCCATCATTATGAAAACTGGAAAACAAAACATAAATACTGTACAGAGAGAAGATTTCCCTTCATCATGGTAGCAATGCTTCCCAAGGTCAAGCAAACACATCGGAAATTTGGCTCACTTTCTTTTCACCAGAGAAGAACACTGCCAGTCCACCTCCAAGAGGGCACCACCTCATGGGACACTAACGAAACAGTGTTTGTACTTCCTTGAACTCGCCCTGACAAGACAGTACTGCATCGTGCAGAGAGGCAGAATTTTATATGATACAGAGTGAAATGCTCGAAATAGGATGCTTTTTGCCCCGGGCTGCCAGTGCCAACACATGCCTCCTTGGCAATGCGACTGCAACAACGCATGCAACACATAGAGATGCTCTGCAATGCTTCGGATCACAGTTTGCACAACCACATCCAGTCATTTGTGCTCGTTCAGGTTCCAACAGCAAGGTCCCAGCCTAAGGAACAGGGAATGAGAGGTGCTCTCAGCACAGGAACAGAACATATTATACTTGCTCAGGCAGCCTCCACACGTGGCTGTGAGAAGAGTGCATACTCTCGTCGCAGTTCTGACCAGAAGACAAGGCTCAACACTGTGTGGGGACCGAGTCTGAGGAAGCTGGCAGTAACACCCTTGTAGAAACCCATGAAGCCTTCAGTCTTAGCCACCTGCATCAAGATTTACATGCACTGTAACTTTCTGGGAACGACAGCACAGGTAGACCTAACAGATGAAATAAAGTCCTACTAATACACAACCAGGGCAAAATTAAAAAGGTAAAATGGGGGACTGAGAAGCAGTTCGTGTCAGTTCACAATCAGGCAAAGCACATCTACTTCATTATATTTCTAAACAGAAGCCACATTTAATTTTTCAAGTCGACCAGAAGATGAGCACAGGTGCAATTAAAAATTAGTTAGCTTCTAGGGTTTAACGTTCCAAAACGACTATGGCTATGAGGGACGCCATAGTGGAGCACTCCAAAACTTTCAACCACCTGGGGCTCTTTAACGTTCACTGACATTGCGCAGTACGCAGGCCTCTAGGATTTCGCCTCCATCGAAATGCAACTGCCGCGGCTGGGATCGAACCTGCGTTTTTAGGGTCAGCAGCCAAGCACCATAACCACTAAGCCGCCGCGGCGGCTATGTTATAGATTAGTTAACTATGCCATATATGAAACAGTGCTCTTGGTGTCTCGTTTATTATGTCCCGTCCTTTGCGCTGTTTCAAATATGATCGTCAACTGACAAGCCCAATTCACAACTCTTCCATAACTATGCTACTCACAGCACCCTTTCAAATAACTAGTATGTTTAAGGTGAAGTGCATATTAGCGGCTCATTAGTTTCCAATCTAATTGACATTTGCGGCCCATGCAAATTTCATGAAGTGGGCAAAATTGCTTTGAGCTGCACTTAGTAGTACTTTAGTTTTTCAGACGTTCAAACTTAACCCTAATCGCCAAAACAACCCATGCCGGTCTGGCACTGTGTCACCAGCCATCGGTGGGTAGCATTTTCGTGATTACGGTTACCTCTGAATGAAAACTAAAGAACTACCAAGTGCAGCTCAAAGCAATTTTGCACACTTAACAAAATATGCATGTGCAACGAATGTGATAAATATGCAAGTGTTTTGTCAATTAGATGGGAAGCTATTGAGCTATCAATATGAGTCACTTTTGGTCTTTTTTAGAGTGCCAATTCTGAACAACTATCCACTGCAGCCAAAAACCGCTTGGCATACACAGAGATTAACATTTCATTAAAACGTCGCAGAAGCAGCCCTTTTTTTTTCTTTTCTGGAGCAGTAGTTTTTAAAAACTTGGGAGATGCTTAAGCTCCGCCTTAAGAGTGAAACGTGATAACATTCCCTGGTGGTCGAGCACCCGTTGATGCAGATGGCACATCAGCATTCAGGAAAGGCACAGACTCTGAAGAAAGCCCTGCACTAGTAGACATTACCAGCTCCATGCCACACGTGTGTCAAAACCTAGCAACGGCCCAATCTTTATACCATCCACATGGCAGCATCACTCCACACTACTCCTCAAGTATGAACGATGGCATCAAACTCGCTCACAGCACTCCTGGTGGCATCCACGAGAAGTAGAAAGCTTGCACAAGGTTTTTACCATACTAATGACACGACAGAGCTGCGTTTATGCCCGACGAACTCCTCAACGCTCTCGCATTAAAATTAAACACAAGCAGGCAAGTCGAACAGAAGTATTGTTTTATGCACTACATTTTTTGCTCACTGAGCTCATACCAACAATTATTAGCACACACCATTCAAAAGTGTAAATACATTTACCTTTCTAATGAGCTAAATCTTGTTTTTCTGTCCTAAGAAACAGGACTACAGTGATCATGCAAATGTTGTGAAAAATGGCCAATGGCCGTGAAAGCGAGAGGCCCCAGCCTTAAGGAGCTGTGAAACACAATTTCAGTAGAATGTTTTGCCTACAGGTTGCATAGAGTGAGTTATAGTGATGCTATTAGCGGTAATACCACGTCTAATTTGGTTTTTGACATTTTAATTAGCTCTCAAAAACAAATTCTTGGCACCGATGCTGTCACCACACAGTGGCTGTTTTTAGCACTGGATATCACATCATCAGGTGGGAGCTTGGTGACTGGACAAACAGTAAATATACTGCAAATTGTGTTAAAAAATGAAGTTACATTTTGTCATGTATTTGTGCCTTATATTAGATAAACAAAACCAACACCTTTGCCTCGCGTAAAAGCCCTGCAAAGCAAATAAAACAAAAAAAAACATCAGCTTTAGCTGTTTTTTGGCATCGAAGGACTTTGCACATCTCTGGCCTAGCACGCAGCGGTTATGGCTACTCTCTACATATCTGAGAACGGCTTGGCGCACTCCATCTGATCAAGCCATTCCATTCTATAGGCGTTTATTTCAGTCCCAAGGAAGGACGCAAAGAAAAAATTCATTCGTTTCACATTTACCAGTGCACATTATTAGCTTGTGAAGGATCACCGAGTGGCAGCGCCAGAAGAGGCCACATTCCAGTCAAGAGCCCGCCCACCCGCCATGTCGAGACCAAGCAGTGCGTATACAGTGGCGGGGCATGGTATGTGGTAAGTGGTGGCGGTAGCAGAATGTGTTATGCTAAACGTATCTCGAACAGCTCATCACTCCGTCGCAATATCTTGTGCTCAAGGTCGGATAAGTCAGGGAAGGCAATTGGTCAGTGTTCCCTTCTGCGCTGTTGACATGACAATGAAGCATCGCTAGGCCAGCTTGGAGTCCACGTGGCTGTTGTAACCATGAAAACGACGCTGCCAGCCTTGGCATTACACTATACTTGGCAAGAACAAGTAACAGCAAACACGCAACCATAGTGTGCAAACTTCCTCTACGTGCTCAGATAGGCTGTTTTGACTGGTCCCACCCAATGGCGTCATTGGGAAAGTGAAATGGGAATGGGAAGCACCACAAAAATTGAGTTGAGGGAAGCAATTTGTTTGCTTGTATTCCGAAATTTCTACACTGAATAACTGCCGTTCCTGTGCGCCGACTGCTGTAATTCATTCCGAGTCAGCATCTGTGTGACAAAGAATTCACCTGAAGCATAAACGGCATCCCTTCCAGCAGTTTATCACAGCCTCTTTAAACACAACATGCTCAAGTGGCAACAGAAGTAAAAGTTTCTGGCCACAAAGCACACTGGCATGTGTTACTGCAGAGTGTATGAACACTTCTGAGCCACACAAGTGAGCCAACATACTAGGTCCCCAAATTTCAAGTAGCCCTTTCCTTCCATACCTTTAAATCACAAGGTGATTGTGCTTATTTCTGACATGGCTGCCACCATATTTTCATCTAAACACTGTGTTTGCAATGCAGCGCCAGAATGCAGAAAACGAATTAACTGTCCATAATAAGCAGGTGACTAATGCCAGCCAGGCTTCCAAGCATCACTGCTTCTATTTATTCATTTATTCAATTACCCTAAAGACCCGAGCGGACATTACATGTTGGGGAGAGGGGGGTTACTATAAAAGTTGAACACGCAGAATGTACACAATAACAGGCAAACATTCAGATAGTTCATACATGAAGTAAACACGTCATTTCAAGTAAAAAATGTGCAACTCCAAGTCTATTCACAGCCTCAGAAAACACTTCAGGCTATCAAGGAATGTGTCATGGTCAATTATAGATGCCACTCTTTCCAAGAGCCAATTCCAGTAACGAACGTGAGAAGAAGTGGTGACAAAAAAAAAGGCTTGTACGGACACCCGAAAACACCCGAAATCACACAAGTAAAATGACGTCCATTAGTGAGGGCTATCAAATGGACTAGTGCACAGCCTCAGTTATGCACCCATCTGAAGGGGGCAAAAGAAAAGCATCCTCAATTTGTTGACCCACTTTGTCCCACACGCTCAACTTACACAAGGTTCTCCCTTTAGGTTCTACTGGACAAAATACATGCTGTGTTGCTCGAACATTGCCACACTGTCTGAAATTATATGCTGTTCGAATAGACTGAATGCTGAAATTAAGCAAGTCTGAATCAACAAGATTCCACTGTATGAATAAACAATCCGAGATTCCACTGCATGAATAAACAATCAGCAGCACTCAAAATAAGAATGCACTTTACCTAGACTAGTGTTGTAGGCTAATAGCCTAGTAACATACAGATAAGACTGTGGTTTTGGCACTGCTAGTGCTTGGGTATGATTACTGAACCTCCGAGAGGCCATGTACAGCACTGTATACAGTGGAACCCTGTTCCTACGTTTTTCACCGGACCGGGGAAAAAAAACGTTAACAGCCGGAAAAATGCAACAGTGAGGAAAGCTCCGAAAATGAATGAAAAAAGTGCAGTTTCAACTATAGACAATTTATTTCCACAGAGTGCACTTAGGACTTAAAGTCGAGAATGGTGGCTTGCTGTTTCTTTCACTCGCTAGAAATCACCACACGTTTCTCAATAGCCTGGAAGGCCGCATTGCTGTCAGCGTCACTGTGAGGTGAGACGTACCTGCGGAGGAGGTCCAGAGCCACGACGGCTTCTCCAAAGCTAGGATTTAGCAACTCCCTGGCATCATGCGGCTCGTGCTCCTCGTCATCATCGCAGTCCGCGGCTTCACTCGCGACCGAGTTCTCAACGGTCTCGGCGATGCTCTGACACTCCGACGTCACGACGGCAGCATCCACGGTGACGTAGTCGTCGTATGCGATTGCCATGGCACCGAGCGCATTCATTGCCTCAGCTAGCTCTTCTTCACAAGAGGTAGTTGGCAACTCTTCAGCTTCCGTGGCAGCTTCCATCTCGCCGTCCACGCGAAAGCCACACCGCGCGAAGCAGTGCTGCGCAGTTGACGCACTCACTGCAGTTCACGCTGAAAAGACGTAATGCATAGCGTCAAGCACCGAAATGGTCGCAGGCTGCCGTCCGCAATCAATATGCGCGAGCCAGCGCTTGACAATGCACTTTCTGTAAGATTGCTTCACGTTTTTTATGACGCCGGCATCCAACGGCTGCAAATGACTTGTCGTATTTGGTGGTAAAAACACAAGTTTTACGTTCCGAAGAAACGGCGGGTCTCTCGAGTGGGCAGCACAATTGTCCAGAAATAGGACGACACTCCTGCACTGGGCACCCATCTTGTCAAAATACCGAAGAAATTCTTCAAACAAAGAACATGTCATCCATGCATGACTGCTGCTTCGGTAGTGACATGGCAGCAGTCAAGTATTTTTCAAGCACCGTAGGTTTCGATACTTGCTAATTACCCATGGCTTGAGCTTGTCTGAGCCATCCATGTTGCAGCAAAGGAGCACGGTTAGTCGTTTTTTGCTACATTTGCCTCCGTGGCATGCTTTGCCGTTCAGGCTTAATGACTTAGATGGCTGCACCCGAAAGAGGAGGCCCGTTTCGTCAGCGTTCGAAATGTCACGAGGCTCATACCCCTCAATTATTCCAGATAGGGTGGCCTTCCAATCATCCACTGCTTCCATGTTGACACTCGCTGCTTCTCCGCTTACCGTCTTATAAGCAATGCCGTGCCTCTTCCGGAAACGGTCGGTCCAGCCATTGGACGCCGCAAAGTCGGTGATGCCCAGTTTGTCGGCTATGTCCATCGCCTTCTTGCGCAAAATGCTGCCGTCGAAGTTGACACCGGCAGCGCAAGCTTGCTTGAACCAGGTAAGAAGAGCCTCGTCGAGGTTTCCATACTTGGCGCCGCAAGCCTGCTTTGCTTTCGGGCCGAAGAGCGCGGCATTCCCCTCTATCTCGGCACGCTTCGAGATGATGCTGTCAAGCGTCGAGGGTGGGAGACCAAGGTCCTTGGCAATGTCGACTCTCTTCCGCGCTGGCTGCCTGTCGACTGCGTTTAATGCGTCCAGCTTTTCCTCAAGGGAAAGCGCCTTCCCCTTGCGCGACGCCATCTAAGCACAAGTTTGATGTTCACGAGGCTTAATGCACAATGGCGAAGAGGAGTCGACCCGTCCAACAACCATGCGGCGACCGTAAAAGTGAGAGCCATGGAGGAAGGAAAACTTATGGTGAGAGCATTTTTCACAAATGGCCACCTAGTGGCGGCCTCTCGAACTGGCGTGCGGCTTCTTGAAGCCAGTTCCATAGCCAAGCCCGGCCAAAACTCGGCAAAAGTCAATATGGCGGTTGGAGCACGTTGCCTACTTCAGCCCAGGCGTGTTCGGGGTGCTAAGTTGCGACATATCATGCGGGAACGTTTTCACACCTACTACGTAACAGCGGGGTTCCTTATGCATTGGATCCTATGGAAGCTATGCCGGGACCGGATGAAAACGACGTAGCAGCCGGGAAAACGCAGCAGTGAGGAACGTAACAGCGGGGTTCTACTGTAGCAGGAAGGAGACTGTTGAGCTGTCATTTAAGAATACATAAGCAGCAAGAGCACACAGTGATGTGCTGCCACACTCATACCTCAACGACACACACAAGACCGAAGTACACTAACAAAACCCTTTTCCTTTTTCTCAAACTTCTTCACAACGAACAGAACAAAAAGGAGGAGGGGATAAGAAAAGGAGGAAACATAGACAAGGGCAGGATGACAGGGTATGCAATGATGATGTGCCCATTTGAATCAGTAGAAGTGGGCGCCTATCAAATGAGCTTAAACGTTAGGCTCCGCATCCTTCAACTAAATGTACTGCTCGATTTTTATGCATAAGGAAAGAAGCTCATCAAGAAACACTAGACGAAGACCAATTATGCGGCACAGTAGCCAATGTTTTTGCCACTATTCAGGGGCTGACTGACAACAACTGCGATGGATCTTGAGTGAAATCTAGCAAAAAAAACTTCTCAACACATCTGAAATGACTGAACAAAAATGCCCTACCTAGCACTTTGAGCGAGAAAGAAAGCGAGTACACATCATGCTGCATTCCTCCTCTTGTTATTCACATATGACCTCTAGCCTCCGTGGTGTTTTAACTCAGACACCAAGTCAAGATATGCGAGGAAGATAAAATGCTAAATTTTGCATGTGGTCTGCTAATTAAATTCACCAGAAGAAAAAGAAAAAGGGAGAGATGTTCATGTCCTAAATATCCCAGCAAAAGCTACAACACAAAATGCGGGAGAATCTGTTCTTAGTTGTTAACAAGCGAACCAAGTGTGCCTGTCGGATTTTGTAACGATAGCTACATTACGGTAGTATTTCAAGTAGGGGTGTGCGAATACTGAAATTTTCGAATACGAATCGAATATGGATCGAATACGAATATGAAGAAAACATGGCTTCGAATATCGAATCTAATATCTGTTCGGTACAAAACAAATTCAGAAAATGATAAACAAACAAATGTTGTTGCCATTATTTTTTTCAAAATAGTGCATGGTCTTTGCAACAAAAGTAACCAAAACTAGACTGCCTCAGTGCCCTACAAAAAAACATGATTTGTACAGAAATGTACACTATTTGACTAGACAGCATAACAGTATCCAAACTGTAATGCGGTCATGCTAAACAAAATCCACAAAATGACAAGAATGGCAACAAAAAATAACATGACAAGTAGTAAAGCCTCATTCATTCGGAAATCAAGGGACCGGAAGAAATTTAATGCCCAGTTCATCCGAATGCCTCGGTTTATAAAATCCCCACCCGAGAAAACAAACAAAAAAAACAGCCAAAAATGCGAAGATGCAGTAAGGCCTTATGAGGCGGCTCTATCGCGCTAACACCTCTAAGTCCATGACGAGCTGCCCGTTTTGGAGTGTTGGAAGGAGCCGAGATTGGACTACCGGCGAATGCGCGGGCTGACAGCTGCAGTTGCCGCGGGGCAGCGGTGAAGCTCAGAAACCGAAACTAAGTGGCCAGGCTATTTTTTGGGTGGAATAAATAAATGTTCAAATTAATGTTCAAAAAGTTAGTTTGCACAACACACCATAAAAGACAGTACGCTAGAGGACCGTTTACTCTCTTTTTACTCTCAATAAGCGTATTTGTGCTTGGAGTGTAGGCTGTTCTCTTTCTCATACCATAAGAGATAGAAGTCACCTGGTCGCGCCAGAGGCAGCAAACATTGCATAGCTGGCGGCGCTGTATTTTTTTATCACCGTGCCCATTCCTGCTCGATGGGGCGGTCGTCTGAGAATGCCGTAGAACTGTGTTCCAATCTTTCTGTTTCATAGGTGAAGCAAATCTTCGGTAGCCCACAGCAGCAAGCTACTAGTGATATGCAAAAATAAATGCAGAATGCCGGCGCCTTATGAGAGTGGCCCAGCGACAGGGGCCTACAGACTGTTGTCACGCCTGCCGTTACGCCCACTAAAGAGGTTCGTGGGTTACAATGCACCGTGCAATAGGCGGGATTTTTACAGGATCGCTTGCCCTCTTGTGACAACTCGACGCGGCCCTTCAGGAGGCTCCCGCAAAATTCTGCAAGTAGGCTTTCCCGCATAGCTAGTTTACAAAACGGTACGGCGGAAGTCCCGCTCGGAGAGTTATGCAGGCGACAGGACACATTCTTTGGATGCGGGCATTAAATACCGTATTTACACGATTGTAAGTCGACCCTTTTTTCGAAATTTAAAATCCCGAAGTGGGGGGGTCGACTTGCAATCGAAACGAAACCTTGAACTGCCAATAAAGGCAAGAAAAACAATCTATCAGGGACGCTACTGCGATGTTAGAAGTTTTTGTTTGCTCTACGGCTCCAAGCGTAGCATTCAGGTATTCCGCGGGCTTTTTGGCCAGGATTTTTCATTTTTTATTTTTACTGCGCACACCGTTACCCACCGCGATGGTTCAGTGCTACTGAACAGGATACCCGGGTTAGAACCCGACCACAGCGGCAGCGTTTCGATGGAAGCGAAACGCAAAGGCACCCGTGTGCTGTGCGATGTCAGTACAGCAGGTTAAAGATCCCCAGGTGGTCGAAATTATTCGAGAGCCCTTCACTACGGCACCTCGCTCTTCCTTTCTTCTTTCACTCCCTCCTTTATCTCTTCCCTTACAACTGGGTTTCCGCCGATATTTGAGACAAATATTGTGCCACTTCCTTCCCCCAAAACCCATTTCATTTCACTCGCGGGAAGGGCCGCTGTCCCAATCGCGGAGTCTGCGCCAGCGCCCAGGAGCGTCGCTAGCTGATGGAAGAGCCGCTATTTCAGTTGGTTGCGCAATACGTAACAGCGGCGCTTCTGGGGAATGCCGATGATTGCTGGAAGAGCCGACGCCCCGACACCGATCACTCTTTGTTTGGTGGTGCTTGGAGTTGGTGCTTTTGACTCAACTGCCAGCCGCGTGCTTCGCCATGAGCTCTCAAGGTTCGAAAAGCATTCGGCGCTCATTCACTGCACCGTTCAAGAGGGAGGCCATCATTTACGCTGAAGAAACCAACAACTGCGCGGCGGGCCGCAAGTTCGACGTTTCTGAACGGTTGGTGCGGATGTGGCGGAAGCAGCGAGACAAAATTTTCGATTGCGACTCCAAGCGAAGAGGTTTCCGCGGGCCGAAGTCGGGACGCTTTCTGGAGCTGGAGGTCAAGCTTGCAGCATATGTCACCGAAATACGTGATCGGTCCCTTCCAGTGACATGTGAAATGATCACGCAACAAGGCCGGGTCTTTGCTGCGGAAGCTGGAATACTCCGAACAGACTTCAAAGCCAGCAGGGCTTGGGCTTCGAAATTTATGAAGAGGGCTGGCTTCTCTCTTCGTCGGCGTACTAGTGTATGCCAGAAGCTGTCTGCTGCTTACGAGGAGAAAGTTCTCGCCTTCCATAGGCACTACCTCAAGCTCCGCGACTCGCGGCGATACCTGTTCGGCCAAATCGGCAATGCGGACAGACTCCCGTCTCCTTCGACATGACGAGCAACACAACAGTGAGCGTGAGGGGAGCTCGCGAGGTTAAGCTTCTCACGACAGGAAACAAGAAACATCGGTTCACTGTTAAGCTATCATGCTTGGCAGATGGCACAAAGCTCCGACCGCCGTACATCTTTTTCAAAAGAAAAACTATGCCAAAGGAAATGTTCCCGAAAGGTGTGATTGTGCGAGTGAACGAAATAGGCTTTATGACGGTCGACTTAGTTATTGATTGGTACCGTCAGGTGTGGCTTTTGAGGCCAGGGGCATCCCTCAAAAATCGCAATCCGAACCTCCTCGTGCTGGACTCACTTCGCGGCCACCTTACCGCGAAAGTGAAGGCAGAGCTCCGAAAAGAAGATGCAGATATGTTGGTGATTCCCGGCGGTCTGACAGGGCAGCTGCAGCCGCTAGACATTGGCATTAACAAGCCATTCAAGGACTTGCTCCGGCGCGAGTACAATGAGTGGCTGGCGGCAGGAGGGCGGGAACTTACGCCAACGCGGCGCGTGAAGAGAGCCTTCCTGGCGGCTGTGTGCGGGTGGGTGATTTCCGCTTGGGCGGCCGTTCCACGCGATGTCATGGTGCGGTCATTTAGGAAGTGCGAGCTTTCCATGGAGGACGATGTGCTGTGGGATCGCAGCGGCGGCGACGACGACGACAGCAGTACCACTGAAGATGACTCAAGTGAGGATGAATAGCCCATCTATGCAATAAATTTTCGTTTTTGAAGCACTCCACCGGTGTTTTTTTTTCGGACATGCGATTGGGGGGGTCGACTTACATTCGCATCAACTTTTTTTTTTTTTTCGGACATGCGATTTGGGGGGGTCGACTTACATTCGAGTCGACTGACAATCTTGCAAATACGGTATGTAACGTATTACGAAAGGATTAAAAAAAAGCGCGATTTCGTGTTGCGGTTGTTCGAAGCGGGTAGTCGGCCATCTTGTTTGCAGCACTACCCAAATTTGCCCAGATAATATATGTGATATGTGGGAAGCCACTTGCGGACGTTCGCACGAGGTCAAGCCCAGCGGCGTCGAAACGCAATCGGTCCGCGTGATAAACGACGGAGAAGGAAGGAAATAGGGCCGCTGTATTGTTTTCCTGGAATTTTTAACTCAATCATCGGCTAATTTGCCCACATATTATGGTTTTGCCATGGTCGAATTTATGAAAGTCTGCGCAGTATACGGTCACTGGCGAGTATTCAGGAATTTTCGAATATTCAGAAATTCTCGAATATAAATTTCTCGAATACGAATCGAATATCAAACATATTCGATTCATATTCGAAATTTCGAACATTCGCACACCCCTAATTTCGAGCCTTCAGTGTGGCGGTGGCACGTGACCATGGCGGCAGCACGTGACCAGCCACGTGGTGCGGAGCAGCTGCTGCTGCCGGCAGAGCGGAGCACCGGCGAAACCGAGCTGCAAGAGCTGTGCGCATGCGTCGGGTCAAGTGAGACGAAGATGAAGAAGGAACACCCAGTGAAACAGAACGGCAAAAGACTGACTTCGCAATTCAACTGAGCAAATTCCACTCTGCCAGCTGTAGCTATTGCGTCACTACAGGTTTAACCAGAGCTAAACCATTGCCAATTTTTTTAACTTCAATCCTTTGGCATTCAGAAATGCATGAGTCAGCCTACTGAGCACCTTTTATTTTCATACCGCATAAACCACGTGAAATGTGCCTGCTGTACAGGACATCAGCACCATGGTGGTGCGAAGTAGTAGAAAGCTGAAACCTGTACTCGTGGAAGAGACCATATGCTACCTGAAGAGCATTTCACTTTCTTATTGTGAGAAAGGGCCAATTATTTTGGGTTTGTGTCTTTCAACCCCTGCTCTAAAGCAAGAACCTATGTTGCAAGGTCAAAGAACAAAAGACTTAAGTCACAACAGCAGGACAGTTCTTAGTAGAGCTACAATACTCGTTTCCCCTTACTTCGTATAACATGATTTTATGATGCTAAGCAAGAACCACAACTTTTCTTTCATGCAGCCACCATTCCTCCTTTAAAATAAAGCTTACTTTACCAAAAATATTGACGACTAGCATTTCAAAGGCAATAGACGGGAGTACACACCTTGCAAGTCTTTTCAATACTATATTGCATTTGTACTGTATTTTACGTGGGGTTTAATGTCCCAAAGTGACAGGGACACCACAGCAGAGGGCTCCAGATTAATTTAGACCACCTGGGGTTCTTTAATATCCGATGCCAACAAGTAGCACACAGGCATTATTTTTACATAAGCTGTGCGATGTAAACACTCCCAAGTGCTGTGCAAAGTCAGTGAACATCAAAAGGTGAAGTAACAATGAAGGTATTGGCTGAAACAATAAAATGCTGCTGCTTCAATTTATGGGCTTTCCACAAAGAAAGGTGCAGCAGATAAAGTCAATATGGTCAGGAGCACACACGCTCAAAGCATCCAAGTCTCTTCACAGTCCATTTAAGCTTTTTGTCTAAACTGGGCAGTCTACTGGCAGAAAAGGTAGAACTCCCTTTGCTGAGGACAAAAAATCCTGTCCAAGCAAATTCAAGAAATTTAAGTTGATTTCATAAGAAAGCAGGATTCAGGTTTGCAGGTTTCTTGAGTGATTTCACAGGTGCATAGCAACAGTGTAGGTTAGCATGCCTGGTGGACTGCTGAAGAAAACTACAGCCCTTATGTTCCCAAAGTAAGTCAAAAGCAGTGACTAGGCAGAGTCTGTTTGCACTCTCTCACAGGTGACAACAAACTTCAATACTCATTGCAACGCTTATCGTAGTGTGCTTGTGCGCGCATGTCCCACATAGTAACTGTCACACAGAAGCTACTTAGGTGTAAACTACAGGCGGTGCGGAGGGGAGGGAGGAGGTGGACAGAGAAGGGGACAGAGTTATGTGAAAGGCTGATCTGCCCCACTGAGACGGGGGGAAGCAATCTAAGAGCTGCAACCAAGCCACGTATAACCTAAGACACGAGCGAGTTGCACCAATATGCGCTCAGGCCTCTGCTGTTACAACCTAGTGAGCCCTACCAGGTGCCCCTGAAGTAAGGTGAAGTATGGCAAGTATGGTGAAGTGAGCATGCTGAAACAAAGGCACAAAGACCGTGTATGCTAGAACTTGTTCACAGCATGAATGGCATTTGGCAGCCAGTGCTTTGTAACTAGGCTACGCAAGAGAACACACAGGAATGCGATCAATGCTCCACACTGATTACAGACAAAGCTGCTGAATTTAATATCCAAAGTTGCACCCTACCTGTAGTGCACGGAACGCACTGCTCTTATCGGACTACGACAGCAACCTGTCATGTAAATCCGCTACAGCTCAACTCCCAAAACGGGTCCCTAAAGAACAGGGGTTCTCAAACCGGGTTCTGTGGAATACTTCGGTTCACTCGAATGTCCTTTTGGTTCCCTGAGCACCTAAATTCCTGTATGCTTTAACGTTTCATTTTGCCCACTATTTTGGGACTGAACGCATTGCAACTACTTATAGCATATGGTTCCTCCACAGGCCTTTCCACTGGACTAGGGAGGCGTCGCAACGCCTCCTCTCTGGACTGTCGCAAGGTGGACCCAACAGTCCAGCCAGGAATATGGCGACACCTAGTGAGCCCTTATTGGAAAGGCCCATACAGCCAGTCACTAATATTTAAATTTGGCCATTATCTTGATGAGCCGAGCATCTGCGTGCTCTTTTCCACATTCAGCCAAGACGTGCGAGGTTCTTCAGCACCTTTTGAAAGCCATTGCAGTTCCCAAAGGCTAGAAAGATTGAGAACCCCTGCTCTAGATGCTGCACCTATGCCTCTGGCACATCCGCTGTCCTGCTCATGCAAATCTCTTCTAAATGCGCCAGATGTCAGCGTATGGTTTATAGGGATTTAACGTCCCAAAGCGACTCAGGCTATGAGAGACGCCACAGTGAAGGGCTCCGGAAATTTCGACCACCTGGGGTTCTTTATCGTGCACTGACATTGCTCAGTACACGGGCCTCTAGAATTTCGCCTCCATCGAAATTCGACCGCCGCGGGCAGGATCGAACCCGCGTCTTTCGGGCCAGCAGCCAAGCGCCGTAACCACTCAGCCACCGCGGCGGCCCAAATGTCAGCAGAACTTTTTGCTGGGCTAGTTGGTCCATTCTGACAATAGTGGAAACAGCGCTAAAGAAGAAGCCGGAAGGCGTAACGAGGAAGTGACAGGAAAGAGCGCTGGTTGACTATAGGATGAGTGCGACACTCATCTAGGCCATGCCAAATAAGGTGCCAGGAGAGAAGAGAGGGACAGTGATGACAATAATACCCATGCTCTCCAGGTGGCGTGATCTCTGTTTTGTTAGAGCCCTTTACTGTTGGACCCGAGTTCTTGACATTTAGATGCTTTCTGGTCAACAAAGCAGCAGCGTCACACTAAACAGTGCAAGAGCGACCTCTATAGCTGTACATTTCTGTAGTTATGATGACTATACTCCCGTTTCATACATCAGGTGCAACGCTGTGAAAGGTACAGAAAAATAAAGGGAGGCGTGTTACTCCGGGCTTGTTCTGTCGCCGAGTGGTCTAAGGCACGAGAAAGCGACAGCTTGTCGTCAGCAGTAAGAGTGCATTTAATCAAGCTGATGACAAATGTGTCATGTATTAAGCCTGCAGGCAAAGCCTTTAATATGTTTCGCTCACCACAAGGAGTGCACTACTTTTTGGTCGCGTATGCAGGCAGCGCAAAAAAGAGCGCTAGCTTTGACAGCGTTGCACCTGATATATGAAACGGAGTATAGATTCCCACGTGCCTTCTGCAGGCTTGCTGACTGACTGCACTTGTTTGCCAACCTCAGCAACAACGAGTTTGCATTAAAGGGCTACAAAAAAGGGTGTTTTACCTTGGCTCTAAAATGCTTGCACTATACATTGTAGAGTACAGGCCACAGAGTGTTCGTGCTGAGTAAAAGACCTCAAAAGCGAGTGGGAAATTTACAATACATTTTTAAAACTTCCCACTTTCGCACCTCGCGGCGACGCGCAGTGCTGGGCTTTCGCGCAAAACCTGGCACAATGTAACATCATGCAAGTGACGTCAGCAGCCGGGGGTTATCATTGGTTCACAGCACCAAAAATCTTTCAGACATCATGCAGCTCCATGGCTGCGGCCACTCCGCGTACTCCGGCGGTCAGCGGAGGTGGGGGAGAGGTCGAGTGGGTGGGGCTGGTGGAAGAGCGCAGACGTTTTGGCATGTGAAAATTGACGAGAGGAAAGGGAAAGGCAGGCAGATGTGCAAGTTCAAATTTTGACTATACAACTCATCTTCCAAAAAACGCATTAAAGAAATTCTTCTGGAGAATATTTGTGAAGCAGCGTCCTTTAATATCCAAGACGTACCGCAACTTTACTGAAAGCCCCTTTCCAAGGCCCTTTAAGAGAATCAAGACATACTGTTTGTACAAGTTATTTCCTCCCCACCTTTCATAAATGCAGCGTCGATTCTACTTTAGCTGGCCAGCTTTGTTTTTCAACAGCCATTGTAGCATACTGAGGTCACTTTCGTTACCGGGCTTCCATACAGCTTTGCTTATCAGCCACATTGTCTATTCATGCCTCCAGCAAACTAAGAGACACGACAGCTGGCACACATCACAGTCTGTAGGCTAATTTATTTCCTTTATTTGAGTCTCGCTCCCTTGCACCAAAGCAGCAACTGTCATTTGTATGCACTCATTTATATGCGCTTCGCCCTGTGCACACGCATTCCGTTCTTGTCTGCGTTTTTTCACAGGTTCGATCCCAGCTGCAGCAGCTGAATTTCGAAAGAAGTGAAATAGAAAAATGCCCGCGAGCTGTGCAACGTCAGTGCATGTTCTTTTAAGAGAACCGCAGGTGGTCTGTATTAATCCGGAGCCCTCCATTACAGCATCCCTCATGACCCAAGTGTCACTTCAGGATGTCAGACCCCAGAAATAACTGCACCTAGAAGTATCAGCAGCACACTCACCTTCCCAATGCTGTTAGCTGTAAACAGCTGTTCACAAGATATCCCAACCCACAATCGGAGCCTTACCTTTATAAAGCAGTCCAAAACGTTTCTATACATGGCACCCTTTCCAGTGGGATCCGTAGGCTGGTTGTACATTCGTGTGCAGCAGACATCAAATGGAGTCATGGTGGCCACAACCAGCACGCCGGTGGCCGAACTTGCCACAACTGCCTCCAGCCAAGAACGATCCCTGAACACCTGCGACCAGCAGACAGAACAATGAGTATGTTGGGCATGCGCAGCGAATTCTTACAAAATTTAAAAAACAATACTGTAATATATAATCGTGTTCAAAATGTTAACACTCTGAAAAGACAAGCACCATACCAGAACTTTACCTGCTCAATAGAAAATTGGTGAGATCAGCATACTAGCAGGGTTCAAACTACAGTGAACTAGAAGTACGGGATAGTGGAAAGAACGGCGGCCACAGCGCATTGGCAGCATGAAGCCAAAAGTGCAGACTCCTTCCAGGGTGCTGGCGTGCTCTTCCCAAACAATTCCAGAGCACTTCTCGAGCAGGTCATGCCAGGCGCAGCTGACACTACCACACCACGCAGCTGTCACCGCTGCGAAGCAGTGCACTTTTCAAAAGTTTATTTTACAGGTCAATTTATCAAAAGCAGTGGGTTTGAGAGTTTCATTCCTCGATGCTTTCCTATTAACAGTTTACCATGAAAAAGAAGAGAAAGAAAAACCACACACACTGCTTTGCACCAAAATGCAAGGCCAGGTATTTCCATTTTCACGAAGTCAACGGACATACAAGGCATTTTTGCAGTAGCAGTAGCAACATAAACAGTGGACCAGTGAAACAGTGGAGTAAAAGCAGTAGTAGCAGTATCCGAGTGCTTTTGGTGCAGCAAGAAATGAGGCCCCCTTAGAAACAGGTGCTATAGCTAGCTACAGTTAGTAAAACTTTACTCATGGGCCAACATATTGACCGTTGCATAAAATACAATTAAAATGACTTAATAAGTAGCTTACAGCATAATAAAAATGCAAAGTGAAACGGAATGCATTCTTGGTAAATCTAGATGGCCAAAAACTATATATATATTAATAGTGCAGTTTAATGTTCCTGATGAGACACATGAGCTATGAGACTTTCCATAGTGGGTGGCTCCGCGTTGATTTAGACCACCTGAGATTCTTTATAGTGTGCTAAAATTGCACAGCCATATAGCACAGAGCACAGGCGTTTTTGCATTTCGCCTCCATCAAAATACGGCTGCAGCTGCCAGGATCAAACCAGAGACCTTGGGATCAGCAGCCAAGCCATTGCGACGGATACATGTGCACCTAGATAAGTCATGATTTATACACACAAAATACTGTAAATTTTATTTTTGCAGCTCAACATATCTCGAATGTGTCTAAAGTCTCAGTTTGCAATATTTTGCGGGCACTCCACTTCGCGAAACTGATGTGGCAGGTTTCTTAGTGCTTACCTCATTCAGTTTCACACTTCATGTATCATGCTGCACGCTTAGAACAGCTATTGCAACAAAGGTAATGTGCAGTGGACATTGTAAAGGTGAACCTGAGAGCAAGTGTGATAAAGCCCATTCGCACATCATGACTTCAATGATTAATCTAAACTCGAAGAGCACCAAGACGTTGTGCAGAATGGATACAGCACAGCAAAAATCTAGAAAAAATATTTTTCAGTAAGCTTAAATTCTGCCTATTCATCTGCATCAAACATATTATTGAAGACTGACTGTGAGCTCTCTTTAAGGGCTATTTTTTTTGCCTGATTAACTTCGTGCACATATTATTCATAAAAAAACTCTGAGGTTTGAAAGTGGCTAGCCAAAAATGCGAAAATTAAGTCTGCATGAAAAATAAGGTGTTTATAGTAGAAGACACATGTCCACACTGGTCCCAACTATAGGTAAAACGTTCATGTGTGCCACATGTGTATGATGAATTCTTACCCACGCAAGAATTGCATCGTAGAAAATAAGGTGTGTAATTTTGCCACCGTTTGAGGACATGGTTTGCAATGTCCAATTCTGAATTCATGAGTGTGAGTTAGCCCGGGCTTGTGCGAGCCCGAGTTTGAGCGAGCCCATAGATTGACCAAAATTTTGTGAGCGAGCCTGAAAGAGTACTCGTGATATAGCCGAGATATGTGCACAACAGGTGAATGACAAAACTTGACAAATTTTTTTTGATTCAGCACTACAGGTAAGCAAGACCCTGAGAATGTCAATCTGCTTTCCTGCTTCATAGAAAACAATGTAGGAAATTTTGCCAGCCACTGCTGCTAGAGTTTTAACCGATAGAGCTGGGCTATGCTGCATTTTTTGTGCTCACAAATTTTATTATGTGCTGCTTAATTATGAATATGGATTTATAATCATGTGTACACAACGAAAGTGAGAATAATGAGGTCACATTTTCCATGCACCATCTTATTAGAGCAATTAAACCACCTCATGTGCTCTTGTTTGTAAGGAGTGGACGGAAGGTATTTAATAAATATAAGGCTGCTAAGATATAAATTTTTCTGCCCAGTTCTATTCGATTATTGTCATCTGCCCACACGTCTGAGCAATTCCAGCGACAGCAAAGACATGGGCGATCATAGCGCAAGAATTAGAATGAAACACCATTTTATCAACCACCATCTCCAAGGTTAACAAAGTAACTTATCACTATACATGTACGTCATATTAAGGCCTGCAGTTACAGAGAGGGTAAAGTGCAAAACTCTTCGTACTTGAAATATGCCCATTAGAAACGTGCACTCAGATATGTTTCTTAACAGTCTCTCATATTTATACAGGCCCTTCTAGTGCAAGCAAATGATCTTTTTAGAAACACAGATTGGGTGCCTGATAAGAAGTGCGATGTCATGGTCCTGCAAGCGTTTTACTAGTACATGGAAACTTGCTGTTCCATGCTCTGTCTGTATATCCACCACCAGAAAACTCACGCAATGACATTTAGCAACTTTTCTATCTTGTTAGCAAGCAAATATTCACGTAAAAGTGCTCTTAGAACTACTTTCCGACAGTGTCGTAACGTTCAGGCGAAACACCCACGCAATGGAACAAACGATGTGGTTCCTCGCATGCCAATCTGACTGGTTTGTGGTGCCACCGCAGCGTGTTGTCTATTTTGCGAAACTCACCAATAGCAACAGTTCCAAAAAGCTTTTTATACCTTTGAGAATGTAACAAAACAGCGAGCTCTCGTAAAGATGCAAAAAGGAGTTGCAACACATGGGGTACCCTGTGTTGCATGCCTCTTCCTTTGTCCAGTGTCAACTTGCTACAGCAACTTTCTCACCATTTCCCATGTCATACCATGCAATGACGGAGGGAAGGGGTAGAGTTTCAAGCAAACCAGAGAAGACACGTACGGCAAAGTGGTTGATCTGCGACCTGATCTTGGAGAAGGCGGTGAGCTGCACCGCTGAGCCCGAGGAGACCCGGAGCAGAGCAGCATTAGCACCCCGCCACAGGCCACGCAGATGCTCCTTGCGGTAGATGCGCAGAAGTGCCGACAGCATGCCCTCATGGTTGTGCTGGTAGCCTACTGCTATGGGTGCTGCCGACTGAGCCTGCAGCTGGACCTTGACCTACATTAAACACGATAACGAATTCAGTTCTCTCTGAAAGCAGTACATAAAGGGACTCTGAAGTGAATTTCAATTACTGCTCATAAAGAAACTGCTTAATGTATTGCTGTGCCTTATAGCCACACTCCACAGCGTCTATGTGAGTATGTATACATACAGAAATAAAATAGCAAGAACCACTAGCAACTTCAACACTACTTTTGTGAAGTACTGTATTTAACATCACCTGCATGAACTACTGATCTCAACATTTCATGCGTGGTTCTGGTCGTGTGCACAGCAGTATGCTGGCTACACCAGCAGTCCAAGTTATTCGGTAAGCCAGCATGATGTGGCCAAGCCCCGACAGGCACTTGACATACCAGTAAATTCCCCTTGAAAGCCACCCCCAGATGTTTTTTGACAGCACCATGGTTAAAGGCAAAATAAACATTTACAGAGCACACACTACATATCTCAATGAAGAAGCTTTTCTAGCAGTGCAAATGCACCTGAAAGTACTAGATAAAAACCAGCGAGCCTACACAGCCTAGAGAGTTCAAACCCCGTTTTTTAGAGCAACAATGCCTGAAATCACCATTACTGCTAGTGCAAATGGATGACAAGCTGGGCTTCAATGGGGCCTTGAAACCATTTTTGCAAAGTCAAGAATGCCTTGAATGTAGTAGGGTGACCTCCAAGGGCTCTGTCCCAAGGGAAAAAGACTGGATATCAACAGATATATGGCGTGCACAATATTTATACTTCTCCTTTCAACAATTAGCCAAATTTATTAAACAGCCAAGAATTGCATGCTACCGTACCAATATCCATATCAGCTACAAGTTCTTCACACTTAAACCATGCACTTAATTAAGTTTGGCTCCCCTCAGTCCAGCTAGTGACAAAAAGCGACCCCTGACACAGCATCTGTGTACAAGCCGCTAAAACATGCCTCCAAGCAGTGTATATTCAAACTCGAAACTCCTGCCATAAAATGGCAAAACACTGCACACCTTTTCTTTTGCTTAAAGTAGGATCCTCAATACAAGCATGTGTTCAGGAACCATGGCACTATATTTTTCACCCAAGTTACATAACATTACTAGAAATTTTTCCAATTAAAAAAGGTTAACTTTTGCTTAGTCTGTTAGATGTTCCTTTTTCTGCTCAGTAACTGTTTACAAGACTGCATTCATTAACCCTTGCACAATGCACCTTTTTTTTTTTCATTCTTATGCTCTCCTCCCATGAAACAGCCCTTATATGTAAAGCACTTGTTTCACACAATGAAGTCATAATAACCATCTAAGCACATTTCAAAAATTTTCCAGGTGAAATCTGTTTCTTGCACTTCTACTCCAACACTAAAATGCGAAAGGAATGCTTGATAATGCTATCATCATCATCATCATCATCATCAGCCTTACTACACCCACTGCAGGGCAAAGGCCTCTCCCATGTCTCTCCAATTAACCCTATCCTTTGCCAGCTGCATCCACCCTTTGCCTGCAAACTTCTTAATCTCATCCGCCCATCTAACCTTCTGCCGCCCCCTGCTACGCTTACTTTCTCTTGGAACCCACTCCGTTACCTTTAAAGACCAGCGGTTATCTTGCCTTCGCATCACATGCCCTGCCCAAGCCCATTTCTTTCTCTTGATTTCGACTAGGATGTCATTAACCCGTGTTTGTTCCCTCACCCACTCTGCCCGCTTCCGATCTCTTAACGTTACACCTATCATTTTTCTTTCCATGGCTCGCTGATATATTTATGATATATTTATTGGCTTACATTATGTTGCTGAATCACCACTGCAATCCTGCATAATATTTGTACCAATGTTGCACTATTCCCTCCTCCTTCCTGAAGTGCCTTAAAACGCAAGTGTACTTGCTGTGCATATCAATAAGAAAAGTAGCAAGTCACGTTGCAATACGAAGCAAGCAGTCACGCCACTTTTCCTCCAGACAGAACGTTATCTACTGCCCACATGCGAAAAGTGCTGCTGCCTCACCTCGCTAATGTCCCATGCAGCACCCCCTGTGTACTCAAGGGGCCGAGATAACGTGCCACAGACCCAAACAGATAAGCTTTCAACACAGGGATGACAAGATTTTCACACCCCTCCGGAGTGACGCGGCAGCTTCAAATGAGCATAGTGTCCACCAAGGCATATACGTTATGTTCGTAACAAATACGATAATTTTAGTTGCAATGTGCTTTACTAAGCGGCCGATAACTCCGCAGGAAAAAAAAATACAGTGAAAATAGCGTGCGCATATAAAAAGTGTACATATTCCTTACAGAGGTTCACACATGTACAATGTGATATTATGTGAACTGTGTGGTTCGGAGACTATTCATAAGCACAGTTGATGATGATGCTCTAGGTCAGTGCCATGTATGGTGCATGGGGAAAAAAATAATAAGAAGTTGTTTCACATGAAGCAAGGTGCTGTTTCTTGTTAGCATGAGTAAGCTGACTACCACTACAACCTTTGTTAACATACAAGTAGAAACTAAATATATCACAGCCATAAGATAAAGTCAGACCACAACAGCACAGCTGTTTGACTGGAACACAGCTGTCGGCTGTAAAAGCAAATAGTGCAACAGAGGGGAAAAAGCAAATGCTAGAGATTTTCAGGAAACACCGTACTGCGCTTCAGCGGACTGCAGGTCTGGAAAATTACAGCAAATTCAAACAACAGCTGTGTCTCTCCCTGGTACCTCAGTAATGTTAGGATGAACCATAAGAGTGCATACGATAGAGTTGTTGAGCCCTCACAATTTTGCCGATGCGAGCCCCAGTACTAAGGAGTTCACTATGCACACAAATACAAGATATTAAGTGAAATTTGCCTGCCCTTATGTTCTACAACACCCTACCTTTCCAGTACTGAATACTGAACTTTTGATGTAGCTGTGTATTTCTAAAAAACTTGAATGCACTAAGTAGACAGCCGAATTGCACAACTGCCCATAGATTCATCATAATTTTTCATGAAAAACACTACCAGAAGCCATATCACGCAATCATGAAATCAGCAAAACTATAAATCATATGAAACTGAAGCTCTACCAGTGCAGAGATTTCCAGTAGTAGTAGAAGTATTTGGTGTTAAGTGGGTCAGCGGCAGCTCATGCCACAATGCACAAAATGCAACCTGCTCGGGCATAAAAAAAATACTTGTAAAAAGGCAGCAACTAACAGGACACAGTTGCTTTATGCGAACGGAAATGAACAGGCATTTTTTCATGCCATGAATGTTCTCAGTAAAATGCTTTACAAATACACTTTGCATTAATATGCAGCCAAAATGCAAACCTTGCAATTAAATTGTGCATTGAGAGCATTTGGGTACAACCAAAATTTGTGCAGCAGCTTCACATGCGCCAGATTCTTAATCTCCCCCTGATGTTATGAAAAGGGCTGGTCTTTCAGATAATGCTTTAGCAATTCATGAGACAAATTGTTTTTGAAATTCCTTACATTCACTTAACTCCCAAGCAGAGATGCACACAGTCTCAAATTTAGTTTCTAGCTCAGCAACCAAGGTTCTCAGTTTACAGTTCCTTTAAATGTTTACATGATGTGGCACTTCCCAAAAGGTCATATGGACGTAACTATTTTATGCCACATACATGCACACTCCTGCCATTAAGAGCAGCAGTCCAAAGACAAGGTTCAAATTTGAATGACCTTCCACAAACTAATGCTGAAAGAAAGGAAAGTAGAACATGAAAACAATTGGTCAATTCCGTCTAATGTCTGTCCAACACTGCTGAAGAGCAAGGCGCGTTCTGGAGGGCTCCGAGGCAAGTCTCACCAGATAGAGCGGGCTCCCCACGAAGGCACCGACGCAGCCGGCCGCGGCGCCGGCCAAGATGCTGCGGGGCATGTTGATGCTGCCGTTCTTGTTCTTGGTGAGCTGCAGGTCTTCCATGATGTGGTAGGCGCCCAGCCGGGTACCGTTCATAAAGAACTGGTACCACAGTGCCGGCGACAGGCCGCTCTGCAGCGCCCGCAGGCCGTCGTGCTTGCCGATGGCGTAGAACGCGTGAAACACATTGCGGTAGTGAACAGTGTAGTGTCCGCGAGCCTGCAGCTCGCCCTGCAACTGAATACGTGTCTTGACCACTTCCAAGGGATTGGTGAAAAAGCCAGCACCACACGCGGCCAGTCCGCCAAGCAAAAATTCCATACTACGGGCCCAAGGTGGGAAGGCCCGCAGCACGACCTTATTGCAATCCCGCGCGCTCCCAGCGGTCTGACGCGCCCGAGAGTCCCGTGCACAGAGCTTACCGCCAGCCGCGAGGATGTTGTTGCGAGCGCCGACTAGCAAAAGCGCCGAGCGTTCGCAGTTAGAAGGACGAGGCGTTCGGCTGTGTCGAGCACGGACACACTGCAGGTGTTGCGACTATTCAGCTCGTCAGAGCGGGACTCCGCGGTGCATCAGCCGCTATATGGACATGGAGAGGGTATATATAGCAGCGGCGGGACCCTAGGATCGCTTACGATAAGCGGGGCTGCGGTCCGATTTCAAGCATTGCTGGAAAGATAAGAGCAAGCTTTCATCGTGACATCACTGCTGCGTCTGGGGAGGCGCGGCTGCGAGTGATATCAGAGATAGCTTGAGCGAAAGCGAGAATGAATGAAAACTCGACCCAGCCGAGCGCAACGTCACCTCTGAGCTCTTTAGGCGGCCGCCTGCTACTGAAAACAAGTGTTACGCGTGGTCTGGCACAGTCACAGAGCTCTCTCATCAACTAATGTGCAAGCACATACTGCATAAGTCTCGTCAATTTTGTACAGGAAAGGAATAATTACCACGAAGCATCACCGGCACACGTGCAGTAGCTGGCTCCCCGGTCGACTGGTGTCCGCGCCAAAGAAACAAATTTTTCACTCTCCTCCCAGTGACGTTCCACAATTGTTTTAAAGAAGCCGGTATAAAAACGTGCTAGCATGTGAGGTCTACTGACCTACTAAAGCGAAATTTCTGGTATTTAATCGCGCTCACAATCTCTTCCGCAAAACGACGACCGCGCCATCTGCAGAAAGCGTCTGAGGCATCTGAGGTCTTGTTTTCAGTTTCAGTTTCGAGAGTGTAGCGGATGAAAGAGCCATACCTCACTCCATCGAAGCTGTTGATGCTGAAATAGGATAGAGAATGGAATTCTTTGTATAAGATCTGATCAGGATAAAATTTTATCAGCTACGGAATAGTATTGGACTAAAGATACATACTGGGCAAAGAAATACCTATTGCTTGTATGAAAAAGCTATCTGCTCTAGGAAAGCAAAAAGACAGCAAAAACTAAAGCAAAAACCACAGCCTGTTTCGAAAAGTCACTTATCAAGGAGTCATAATTATTGATATAGCTCTTTTTTCTGGTTCTGTGAGTGTGAACACGTTTACAATATCTTGAGTTTACTTTACTTGAGTTTACTTATTTTGCTTCGCCCATTCGTGTGATCTTCCAGCTGATGAGAAATTATTTTGGTTAAGATATGCGTAGATGTCTATTTACGACCTACATACATCGGACATTTAATCTGTAAGGTTAGCGTAACGAAGGCAGCGATAAGTATGCAGTGTCACATCAGCCGAAACAACGACACGTGGATAAGGCGCATACCCCGCAAGTTGCTAGTTTTTTTATTTCCTGGCAGATGGCGCCACAAATCCACACAAATTTCGAGCAGAGAGAGCGAAGCGGGGAGTACGTATCTAGCCACCGTGCAGGGTGTTGAGAAAGATGCGTCGTACTTAATGCCCTTCATAATCAAAAAAATTCTGGCTCTAATCCACGCTGCGATGGTGGGGAGACTGCGAAGCTTTAAAACGACACCCATTTACACATTGCGGCGTCACTTGAAAATTCACACACGTGGCTCTACAATGAGCGATACTAGAGACAAGTGAAATGTACTTCAGCTGTATGCTGCATGCCTGATTTCATATGAGATATGCTGTTTACATTCAATTTTTAGCCTAATGTTTACAGGAAAGCGTCGGGCGATGTTCCCATTGTTCACACGCGCCTTATCATCCATCATGTGGTTTTGATGCCCGACCGCGGCGGCCGCTTTCGATGGAGGCGAAATGCTAAGGCGCCCGTGCGCTGTGCGCTGTCAGTGCACGATAAATATCCCCATGTGGTCGAAATTATCCTGGAGCCCTCCACTATGGCACCTCCTTCTTCATTTCTTCTTTCACTCCCTCCTTTATCTCTTCCCTTACGGCGCGGTTCAGGTGTCCGCAGATATGTGAGACAGATACTGCACCATTTCCTTTGCCCAAAAAACAATTTTCGTTTTCACCTCCATCGAAACGCGGTCTATGAGCGTTCAAAAAATGAGGAGAGGAAAAGGCGTGAGGACGCTGAAATTCAAATATTAGCTGCTGATAATCCCGCGTTATAAAACATTGAAAAATGGCGGACGATTGACCGTGGTTAGGACAAATGCGAATTAGGCGCGCTAGCACTTAGGTTTTATTTCGAGGCTCGGTTTTCAAGCTCGAGCCCGCTTCAGACAAAGATCGGTGAAATCGATGACTGGGGGCCATAGTGCTAGCGTGCTAAAACTGGAGGGGACACTTAAGCTCCACCTTAAGGGTATGGCGCGGCCACAGAAAGGGGTGTTTGAGCTTGGCTTTAAAATGCTTGCATTATGTAGAGTACAGACCAATACACCAATACATTTTTAAATATTCCCGCTTTCGCACCTCGCGGCGACGCGCGGTGCCGGGCTTTCGCGCGAAAAACCTATAGCATACGACGTCACATCGTGCAAGTGACGTCAGCAGCCGGTAGCCGGGGGTTCACAGCGCCAAATTCTTTCAGGCGTCACACGCTACCGCGGCCGCGGCCGGCGGAGGTAGGGGAGGGGCCGAGTAGGTTGGATGGATGGATGGATGGATGGATGGATGGATGGATGGATGGATGGATGGATGATGGATGGATGGATGGATGGATGGATGGATGGACGGATGGACGGATGGACGGATGGATGGATGGATGGATGGATGGATGGATGGATGGATGGATGGATGGATGGATGGATGGATGGATGGATGGATGGATGGATGGATGGATGGATGGATGGATGGATAAGGCTGAACCCTTTTAAATCGGGCGGTGGTTCAAGCCACCTAGTCATGACTTGTGAAATTTTACTCTTGTCTTGATTTCAGCCACCAATCAGATAACCTTCGCTTATAGTTACTTCTACCCGCTTAAAATCTACTTTCCCTTCACTGTCTTTAAACCACAATGCATTGGATAAATCAGCCCCGCTGCTTTCCACTGTAGGGTGAAGCCCTTTACAGAAAAGTATCAAGTGTTCAGCCGTTTCCTGCTCCTCTCCGCACTCAGCGCACAACGTGTCTATCTCGTGGTACCTGACTATATATGCCTTAGTCCGCAAAAGTCCCGCCCTGGCCTCAAACAACAAAGCGCTTCCCCACAATTATCATAGATATTTTCTTTGGCAATTTCCTGCTCAAAGATCCTGCGTGTTCCCGGTGCCGATTTCGTCAGCCTCCCTGTTTTCCACAGAGCTCTCTCTGTTTCTTTAACCTTTTTCTTAACCGATAATTGCTGATCTGCCCCCCTACTGCTGTCCAGATATTTGCTTCTCATTTTTCTATTTCGCTTTCTCCATTTCGTGTCAACATTCCTTGGGTAGAGGTATTTGAAAACTTTCCTAGCCAACTGCTTTTCCCCCATTTTTTTTTTTCAATCGCTCCTCAAATGCTTTCTTACTGCTAGCTCCTCTGCTCTCGAACGACGCCCATCCCATATCACCCTGTACCCCCTGATTTGGTGTATTGCCATGTGCTCCCAAAGCTATCATCCCCACGCCGCGTTGTTTGATTTCTAACCTTGCTTGAACATCTGGTTTCATGCACCGGACCGCATTGCCGAAAGTCAGGCTAGGAACCATCACCCTTTTCCAGATCCCTCTTACCACCTTATACCTATTGTAATTCCACAGTGCCGTATTTTTCATGAAAGCTGCATTCCTACTAGCTTTATTCATTACATATTTTTCATGCTCTATCAGACACCCAGCACCGTTATTTATCCACACCCCAAGATACTTGTATACTCATCCACTACTTCTAGCGTGAACTCCTGTATTCTATGTTCTCCGCCCTCATCATTAAATTTCATGACTGCAGATTTTTCCTTACTAAACTTGAAACCTAAACTATCTCCCTCTGTACCACAAATGTCTATCAACTTCTGCAAATCTTCCTTGTTGTCAGCCATTAGCACTATATCATCCGCGTACAGTAGTCCCGGTAATGATTGTTTAATCAATTCCCCTTGCTTGAAAAAAGAAAGGTTGAAGCCTAGTCCGCTCCCCTCTAGCTTGATCTTTAACACTTGCAGGTACAACATGAACAACAAGGAAGACAGAGGACATCCTTGCCTTAGCCCCCGCTGTATCTCTATGGGCCCTGATACATTTTTTTCCACATTTTATAAGCACTCTGTTATCTTTATTTATATATATATATATATATATATATATATATATATATATATATATATATATATATATATTAATAGATTAATTAATGAAAGATTAATTACTCCATCTTTCACATCCAATGTGCCCAGTATGTTCCACAACACTCTTGAATAACGTTGTCGTAGGCTCCCCCTCCTATATAGGGCCGGCGGAGGAGCGCCGCCGTTTTGGCGTGCGAGAGGAGAGGGAAAGGCGCGAAGACACGGAAGTTCAAATTTTGTCTGCATATAACTCCGCTTCCACAAAACGCCATAAAAAGATTCTTGCTGGAGGATAATTATGAAGAGGCGTGCTTTAGCATCCCAGATATATCGTAACTTTATTGACAGCCCCTTTTTGGGTCCCTTTAATGGCCCATATATATGCGGGCATTGGTCATTCCCTACTTTACATTCAAAGACCACTGGGAGTCCTCACAGCTATCCTGGCGCAGTGATGCAGCGTTTAAGCGATTCTGCGTTTAAGCGATTCTCCACTGCCCTGCGATGTCAGGCGCTGCCCCCGGTGGGGCTTGTGCGACCCAGGTTGCTATTCCCGAGCAACCGCATTGCCATACTGACAGAGGCAACCAGCGTCGCCAGACTACAGCGGCGAAATGGGTGAGTGGGAGTCTTAGTGCTGAAAAAATGACAGACGATTGATTATACGATAGTCGGTAATGCGAAGTTTGAGCGCAGCTATTCACACGCCACCTGACACCGCTGGCAGGTGGCGTGTAGTTCCCGCAGCAGCAACCCTCCAGGTGGCGCTTCGCTCTGCTACTTGGACAACCGGTTACGCCCACAACGCCAACGCCGGCTACGACGCGGAACGGGCGCCTAAAGCCTGCGCTCAATTTTTGCTGGAAGTTATTTGTGAAGCGGAGAACTTGAGAAATATTTTATTGAAAAGCAGAGATTAGTACCGGCGTGAAAAATCTGCTGGCAAGCTTCTCTGCGTGGGCATGTCATTAGGGAGAAAGACGGTAGGAGAGAGGCGCGCGAATTCTAAAGTAGAACAAGATAAAAGTAAAAAATAAATGGGCATTCAACTAGCGACGAGGTGAATCAACGAGCAACGCTACAAGATATGTCCTATAGAGGGGATTACGAAATTCAATTCATGTAGAGTGCATAATGATATGATTTACGGAAATATTAGAGTTTGTAGGGTATACCAGCGTCGTCTAAATAGGCAAAATTTCACGTCTAAGAGGCCTAACACATCGTCCACCGTTAAAGGAACCTGGGTGAGCGGCTCCATGCAATGTTCATAGTATGCGCACACTCGTCGGCATACGATTGTCATTGAAACAGAATATGTTGTGCTGTTTCTATTGAGTCGCAGTTATCGCAGTGCGGAATGTTCACTTGTCCAGAACGGTACTGAGAACTGTTTGTAAACTCGGCATTCAGACGGAGACGATGATAAACAGTTTTGAGACTGGGTGAGTGGATGTTTTGGTAATGGATGGTGCGTTAACATCCCAGACATGCCGCGGCTTTATTGAATAGTGTTGGAGGGTCAGTTTAAGGAGATCGCGCGCAGATTGTGCGGGTCTGAGAGGAGTTTGCGCAGCTTCGGAATTGGTAAGACCACGGCCGACTTGCCTTCTACTGTTTTGGAAGAATAGCTTTGTATAAATGGTAACCATCTGTAAAGAAAAAAAAATTATCGATTTGCGTGGTTAGGCCAAATGCAAATTAGGCACGCTAGCAGCTCGGGTTTCACTTCGCTACCGCTGTTCAGATCAAGTGTTCACGGATATGGCAGTTGTTCGAATAGCGATAATGGGTTAATGTTCATGCATACGGAATGAGTCATTCTCATCATTCATAGATCCCTTGGAGTCTTCCTACCACTCCTCCATGGCGCAGTGGTGCAGCCGTCAAACGATGCCCTACTGACCATTTATGGCAGGCGCTGCCATAAGTGGGACTTGGGTTGCGACGCAGGTTGCTCTATCCGAGCAGCCTCTAACGAATAATTGAGCTATATATACACCGAAACATTCCGGTTTGACCGGCAACGGCGGTCGCATTTCGATGGAGGCGAAATACTGGAGGCCCGTGTACTGTGCGATGTCAGTAAAAGTTAAGGACCCCACCCACCCCCCTCCAGTCTCCAACTGGTTGCCCTCAGATCAAATTTCTGACAAACGCTTTAATTCTAGAACGTTATTAAGGTAAAGAAAAGTGGTGGGCATGATCAAGATGGCTTCGTACTCAGTCGTAAAGCATTTAGTTTTATAAACACCTAAACCAATCATGTCCCGGTAAAAGTCGTTGATTGTCTGACCCCTATTCATGAGGATGGTTACCAGAATTGAAACAAATCAAGAGCAGACTTTTTCAATGCAGCCGATCACTCCTCATTTGTACATCTTTATAAAGCTTCCAATTTCAGTTAAAGTTTGATATGCATTAACAAATACACCTTTGAAGACTGCGAAATAACAAAATATGAGCAAGAAATTTAAAATTTAATTTTAAATAAAACATGGAGTGAAAAAATAAAAAGTAACAAAACATACTCGATGTCTTGCCCTTCCACTCGAAGAAAAGTTCTGGAGTCCGTGAGCATATAGTCCGTGCCCGCCTTTCAGCACTTCTTCTGTCCTCCGAACCTCACTAACACCTAACACATCCCATTTAATACCCGCTATTTCCTCGAACAGCACAGCTGGGCTAGCCTCAATAGGTAAGGTTCTAGCGTTAACCAGGTTTAAGTTTAGCGAGCTGTCCGGTTCCAGAGATTCTTAGCACCCACCGCTGCGTCACAGGTCTGGCAGAGGCATTGGTCTGATGCTTTGCAGCTGCTGGAAGATGAGGGCCGCGGGTTAATTGCTATGTTCTTATTGAAGATGGCGACCAAGTGCTACACCAGGGTGGCCAAATCCTGTTCTGGCGAGAGGGCGCTTTGTTGGCTCTGTTCGCCGGGATCAGGCCGCACCCCAGGCCTGGTCATTCAATTCCATCGACACTCGTTTCTCCTTTTTTTTATCCGGTTGAGAATTGCGCGGCACCGGCATTCGAGCCATGGCCCTGCTGCATCCATTGATGCATATTACCTTTCACCTCACCGCTAACCAGAAAACTAATTCCGCGCGCAACAAAGGACGCCCGCAACGTGGCCAAGCTCCATGCTGAAGCCTGCACTCGCTTTTCATTCCTCCTCTCTGTTTCTTTCGCGCCCTCCTTTCCCCTCCGTTTGTGTATGGTAGCCAACCGAGCCTTGCCTGGTTGACCTCTCCGCCTTTGCTTTCTTCTGTTTATCTCTCTCCCTGTTCCCCATACAACGAAATTGAGGGAGGAAGGTGGGGGGAAAGATGGGACATAAAGGGATTTCACGAAATGAGCCAACACGCTCATTACAAACGACAAGCAGAGAAAGCAAAGGGCACAAGCTTTCCTGCAGTCGGAAGAGATGCAGGCGCTTCGGAAACACGGGGCGACGAAAGCGACGCGGCGCTCGACTACTGATCCGGAGTTCCCGAGTTCGAACCCGACCGCGGCGGCTGCGTTTTTATGGAGGAAAAACGCTAAGGCGCCCGTGTGCTGTGCGATGTCAGTGCACGTTAAAGATCCCCAGGTGGTCGTATTTATTCCGGAGCACTCAACTACGGCACCTCTTTCTTCCTTTCTTCTTTCACTCCCTCCTTTATCCTTTCCCTTACGGCGCGGTTCAGGTGTCAAAAGATATATGAGACAGATACTGCGCCATTTCCTTTCCCCAAAAACCAATTATTGTTATTGTTATTGTTATTATTATTATTATTATTATTATTATTATTATTATTATTATTATTATTATTATTATTATTATTATTATTATTATTATTATTATTATTATTATTATTATCTGCATAGATGTAAAGAGCTTAATCAAAACTAATGAATGCTAGGTGGTCACATCGCCTAGTTAAGAGGCCATGTAGTAAGAGCGAAGACGAGTGAAAAAAGGAATAGGGGGACGGTATACTAGGCGATCGCAGGTGATTGGGATGAGTCGTGTGTCGAGTTCGAAGTGCCCGCAGTAAAAGAGCTGAAAAACTGCTTTGGGAGCAATAAAGAGAGGTGGTGGATGGAGGAGGCAAAAGCGAGGAAATAAAAAAGAGAAGAGAGTTGGGCATGGTGGAGGAAAAACCTGCACAGAAGAGAAGGAGACAAAAGCATAATTAGTCACCAACAAGAACTAAAACAAAACTCCGGAGAAAGAGGGATTCCAGCAAAGGCGGATTTGGGGGACGGGATCCGAGACGGTGGCTTACGCAACCCTTCCAGCTGGAGGAGGCGCACTAAAACCAAGCGAAAACACTCACAGAGGGAGACAAAAAGAAATTGATTCAAGTATGTGTGTGTGTTGGGGGGGGGGGGGTGGGGGGGGGGGGGCAATCACCTGCAGCTAAACGGGCCCGTCGTGAAACGTGCATGCATGTAAGGGGCCCGCGACAGCGGTAAAAATGAGAAATAGAAAAAAAAAGAGCGTTCACGACTGACGCGCACCGCGAGGAAGCCGGAGACAGTGTCCTGTGCTGCTTCCCGCTCAGTGCGTGTCGGTGCTGGCATCAGAGCCGCATGCCCCGCGCAGAGCAGTGTGTGCGTCGAGAGGGTGTGCGCTCAGTCCCCGCTCATAGCGAGATATTTGACATAGGAAAAGCATGCTGTGAAAAACCGTGCGAAAAAAGTCCGAAAAATATGTGATTCAAATTGGAGCGCCCCCTTCAATAATAAGACACAAATCTGTCCTTGCGGTCATATTGTTGTCACCAGCCTATCGAGGGACCGGAATCGCAACACTGCCTTCTTTTGTGAGCGGCTTACGACAAGCAGGCGTCGTCGCAAATTGCTTCATGTCAACGAAGCAACTGTTAAGGCTTTGGCCAATCAAGCGCCACGGTTACACGCTCAAGAAACTGTGAAATTTGAATTCTCTGCAGCCTCGACCGCGCCGACTCGTTTCTTTGAGGCAGGGCGTTCAACCTGGCGCTGTGCCCGCTAACCCCAAGGGGAATACGCCACGAAGCCAACAACCCCAACAACAACGAAATGGCGAGGACGAACAATGGAAGGGCGAAAAGGAGAAGGCGATGCCTTTGAGAACAAAAAAAGATAAAAGGGAGAAAAAAACGTTCCTGAGGATGAGACAGGCGCTCGAGACCCGCAAGCTGCCTTGCCGCCTCCCGATGTTGAAAGCGCGCGAACAATTAGACCGCACAACACGAGGCGGGGTAGCGGGGCTGAGGAGGACCCCTCTTTTTTTGAATACCGTAGAGTAAACACTGGGAACACCGTCGCGCGCATTGGCCGGTCACAATGGGGCAGAATGGCAGCGGAAGCGTCGGCCCCTCCGCAAGCAATGGCCGTGCCTCCGAGCTCCTCTGGCAAGACATGAGGCGGCAACCTTTGATGACGCGCTGCCGGCGCCTCTGGCGGTTTCGACCGCGGTGGGCTTCAACGCGTTCTCTGGGGAGTGCCTACGGACAGGGCAGCTTTTTTCTTGCACCGGCGTTGCCGTCAAGCAGCGCATATTCGACGACATTCGCAGGTTTAGTGATCGATCGGTGTGGCACTTATAGGTGATAAGTTGATAACGAATACTTCGCTCTCATTAACCAAATCATGGGAGATGTGTTCAGCACGCCACCAACAAGCCGCGGCGAAGTACTTGACGCGGAAATGGACGAGGCAGCTCTTTTCTGGCCCACTTTGGATGCCAGAAATAAATCGATTTATCGAAATAAAGTGTTGTGAGGTTTAAATGGATTCGTTCAAAATGGCTACACTGAAAGGCGTTTAATCGCACCTTTATGCTCACAGAACCCCCCCCCCCCCCCCCCCCGACTCCGCCTGCAATGAAGAGAAGTCTGCAATTTTCACGCAAGGCCCTGCAACCAAGGCTCCTGCAAAACAAGTCCCCTTACATGGAACCTCCAAAGCTTGAGGTCATTCGGGGGCTCCCTTTTCTTGGTTTTTTCTTGATTCGACCAAACATCAAAGTTCGAATTACTTTCGTGAGTGGCGGTAAGTTCGCACTTTCGGAGTAACGGCGAAAATAGAAGAGATTTTAAAACTTATGCAGGTTCCTTCACATGTCTTTGGCCAGCGTCTGACAGAAAAGTGATGCAGACTGCAAACATCTTTCTTTACTGCTCGCTTACCGAACTCGGAGGTTAATAAAAGAGCCTTGTAATCCAGCGTTATAGCAAAAAAGCATAGAGCGTCATAATAAACATCCGTTAGCGTCGTTTTCGTGTCGATTCTATTCTGAAGTTTTTCTCTTTTTCGCGCTCAGGACAAACCGTCGGAAATTCGAGAATGTCTGCGCCACGAGAGCCTGACCAAAAATCCCGTTCCATGGCGACAATGTTTAGTCGCCGTTCGACAGTGTTGGTTACATGTTTAGAGGAATCCACTGTTCCCAATTCGGGTTCTCGGTCAATTCGCTCTTGCTGTACCGTACGCTTGTCGTCCCGGTTAGCTCAGTTGGAAGAGCGACTGCTCCGGTGAAGCGGTGGTCCCGGGTTCGAACCCTGGACCAGGACGAACTTTTTTTAACAGAGAATTTTCTTGAAAAGCTGTAGAGCTTTCCTTTATAGCCGTATGGCTGCGCTTGTGTGGACGCCAATGAGTAATTACTCCCTTATTACAAATATACTCCATCTTGGGGGATTCCCCTAAGCATTTGGCCATTACTAAACGTACTTAAGTTGGCGGTTTGGGTTTGAAGTAGGCGGAGGCACTGCATGCTTAGCAGTGCATGCCAAACAAGGCCACTGCCAACAAAACCGCGGGGGAGGGGGGGGGGGGGTACTTATCGGGATTGCGTAATTGAACACAGCAGTGGTGGCTGGGTGGATAGGAGCACTGGCACCTTATGCGGGAGGTGCTCAGCTCGTAGGTTGGAGGTGCGTTTTACACCTGACTGAGAAAAGAACTGAGAACAGTTGCACCTGTGAAATGAAACTTGCTCCTCGAACCCCATCCAGAGTGAGTCGAAATGAAAGCGGCACGACTGAGTCTCTGCGCAGGCGCCCTACAAGTAGGAAGCCAACGCAGTGGGCCAAGAGCGATGCGGCAGAGAAAAGAGCCACAGTTCTTCTCTGGCGGGCGCTCTGCCTGCAGAATAACGGTCAGAGGTCATATAGCATGTCACGAAAAGACGGCGCTTTCATCAAGGTGCGGGATTTCTTGGATGCATCGAAAGTTCCTACATCAACTGTCAATAATAAATTAATACATGAGCTTAGTTGTCCCGGAGCAACTATATCAGCAGACAATTATGCAGTAATCTACGTCCGAGTTGCTATCAGCAAATTTTGGGTGCATGTGCGTAATGTAGAGTTGGCAGGGTTGTAAAAATGTTTGGTCACCGGGCTATACCCTCGAACAGAGGAAGCTCATCTATAGACCTTTCCAATAAGCGCTCCGTAGACGTTGCCATATTGCTCGGAGGACTGTTGTATATGCATTTGGCGCTAGCACGGGGGAAGCGGAACCGGTTTGCAATAGTCCAGAGAATTTGCGTTTCAAAATCTGTGTGTAGATGATGGAAATGTCTTAACAGTCGACAACATTCACATCACTGCATAAAATTCGTGACATGCGCTTCTAGTTTGTTCCCTTAGCAGCCACCACGCAGAGCACGGCTTTGAACATTGCGAAGTAGCGCTGACGTCATCCGTGACGTACAGAAGAAAATGACCGAGTGTTACTGATATTGTAAGCGGTGCGTGTACACTGAATAAAGGGGGCGCCAATACTACAGGTGGCTTGAATGGCATTCCAAGAGCTCTTCAGTTATCGCAGTAGGAGGTAGTGTGGGGACGGCGGGTGGTGGACCAAGCGGGACGTCACGGTCGCGGATGACACAGGCGGGCGTACATTATACATTGACGAACAGCCCCGCTCATCGCCAAGCTCTGTTCTTCCGTTGTGACACTCGGAAAGAAGCGGCGAAACCGATCCCAGCATTGAATAGCAGATCCATCGTCACGACGCGCCGACACTGCGCGCTGACAGGTAGCTATATGCGTGCAGTCTCCGTTATAACAGCGTGTATCTCCTTCCACGTCGCGCGTCGGATCCGCAGACGGCTGCCGAGTCCACACTGGAACGCAAGCCACTCATAGATGTCGCCGTTTAGCCGTCGGCTCTTTACGGAGTGAAGAACAACCGCAACGTGTGAGGGAGCATCCCCGGTGTACGGGGAAGGTGGAGTAGAGAGAGAGAGAGAGAGAGAGGAGAAAAAAAAAAGCGGAGTGGAGGAAGCCGTGTGCGCGCGCGTGTGGCGGCAGCAGCACATTTCGTTTCGCTCGGCGCTAAAACGCCTCGCTCTCCGGCAAAAACCAACCAACCGACACGCGCCGGTGTTCGTGCGTGTGTGGCGGCGTACCGTTCTTCTTCCCCTCACCCTCCTCCCTTGCAGCGTGTCGCGGCGCGCGCCGCCTGCCCGGCCGCATACTCTAGTGCGGCTAGCGCACACGTACTCGCACCCATCGCTGCTTGCGCACACCATTGCACTACACACTCACTGGGGAGAGAAGGCGGCGACGAGTGGAGGAGAGGGGCGAGGAGGAAGAGAGAGAAAGACGCGGCAGGCACTCGGACCCGGCGGCAGGAGTGGCGTCTAGTGCACTGAGTGAGGCGCTGAGGGCTTGAACGACGGGCGACCGACGAGAGAGCATGCTGTGACAACCCCACCGCCTGTCTGAGCGAGTCGACGGCAGAGCTCACTGCGACCTCGCCCGACCCATGTGTAGCGAGGCATAAGCTGAGGGGTGCGGTGGAAGGCTATACGAGGCGAAGGTGAGACAGGTGTTACGCTCGCTATACTCTGACTGACGAATCAGCACCGGCTGTTCGGGCAAGTGCCGTGAGCTGTGCTGGACTCCGGTCCCGCTTGCTGCGTTGCTGCCGTCGACGGGGTGCGGTGAGGCGGCGATCGGTGACCGGTCTACGGTAGCAGCAGCAGCAGCGCCGGACGTCGCGGCAACGGCGATGGTGGTGTGTCTCACGTGGGGCTGCCAGGCCCCAGCCGCAGCCCTGTGCGCTCCTGTGCTGGGCCCGCCGCAACCGCCGCCTCCGCAGCCACCACCGCCCCGCCGCCCGTGGCTCCGACGACCACCTTCTGCTCCGTGATACCCATCCACCCCTGGAAGCAGTCATAGTGAGTATACCCGCTGCTGTTGCCTCTCGGATGCCGTGCTTCGATGTGGACCCTATGGTCCTGGATGGCCGCCACTGGTGGCCGAGTGTTTCGGTTATATATACGTGCGATGTCATCAGGGCGCCGTGGCCGTATACAAGTGGTAATTAATGTGCTTGCGTCATTTCTGTCGACAGAGGAGCGTTACGCGTCGCGTTTGTTCTCTGACTGCACCATCGTTACCTATACGTCACCACGCGTTGCAAACATACGTGACCACTTTTCTAACGACGAAAATAGAAATGCACTTTCGGAGGAAACTGTGCCATACAAGACTGACGGCAACGAAATCGCGTGGCAGTTCGACAGGCCGCACCACTTACGACTGAAACAACTACTGTGGCGAGATATCTGCTTGGGCTCCCAAACAAAAAGCGTCCGCCTTCGGCCTGACGACAATCGCGGGGGGAAACTCGCTGGCAACTCGGAGATAAGCTTGCGTGTCACACCGCAGGCCGTTCTTTGGTCCCGCAGTTTCACGTTTCCAATGGGCACAGAGCACTCTTGAGCGCACCTGTTGGACGACCGCCACATTACAATTACGGGCAGTATTGCTCACGCGAAGTGTTAACTAACACGGTATATAGAGCAAAATCGCACATCCTGGGGGCGCGGATAAGGCTTGAAAAAGAAAGCTTTCTCTCTTTACTGGATTCACGAGTAACGAGAAGACCACGGTGGTTTTGGGTTATCTCACTCTACGAAGTCGTCATGCAGTGTCGCCCAGCTAAGAAGAAGACTGGTTCGCTCTATCTACAATGACTTTGCTTAACGTGCATGCCCGCTCGAAACATGGTCAGTATACACGCCGGAGCTCAGAAAGTTCCACTTCACTTACTGCTGTGGAGGCTAAACAAGCGTGAGTGCACATATTTCTTCGTGCATTTGCCTGCTGAAGAAGCCATCGGTTTCGTTTAGACGCCTCTCCGCAGGAAGCAGTCGTTTCATTAGCCCTTTCAACACCAGGTGACAGCTGCGATTGCTGGAGACAACTGCTAACTCTGCTCGAATATTTCCCATAGAGTAAGCGCCTCTGTGGCTTTTCTTTCTTTCTTTCTTTCTTTCTTTCTTTCTTTCTTTCTTTCTTTCTTTCTTTCTTTCTTTCTTTCTTTCTTTCTTTCTTTGATCCGCTCGGTGCCGCAGAGCAGCCCACATAATGAGAGTATCAATCACCAGGGCGCGGAGCAGTCACAGCACAGACCCGCGACTTTGACTTAACAAATTTCATAGCTGTTTATAGAATGTTTCTAAGCAGCCGGCTTTCTTTTTCCGGTTTTCGTCGTGTTTCTAGTGCGGAGCGTTCTTGGACATCCAGCTGGTGACGGATATCGTTTGTGTTTCTTCAACATCTTTCGCAGGCGCAGCACCTGCGACAAGCCGAAACAACGCACAGATGCGTCGCGTCATTTTAAAAAGAATGATAAAGAATTTGGAGACACATACCAGCAGTAAGACAAATTCGCGGATCACTTTTTTCTCCATCAGGTAGATCGTGTTCTCGAGCTTCTCACGGATAGAATTCAGAGAGCAAATAACAGCAAACACACAGTCAGCTAATCAGCCTTTGTTGGCTTTGTCATCTTACGTCGCAGCATGTTTAGCCTATGTGCAAAGAAAATAATGGCTTATTTTGATGTCCTGCCCACTCGCGAACAACTGTTGAAAAGTGGAAAATTGAAAATCGGTTTTTGGCGAAAGGAAATGGCGCAGTATCTGTCTCACATATCGGTGGGACCACCTGAACCGCACCGTAAGTGAAGGGATAAAGGAGGGAGTGGAAGAAGAAACGGAGAAAAAGATGCGTAGTGGAGGGCTCCGGAATTATTTCTACCCCCTGGGGATCTTTAACGTGCACTGACCATTTTCCATTTTCAAACGCCGCAGTGCAGGCAGCGCGCTCTTAAACTATATGGGCTCTGTAATCCGCGTTTAGTTCACTCCGATTGCCGTATCTTGGTGGTGCCTTTTCAAGTTATGTTGGCAGGTTTGCAGAAGTTCTTACCTGTGGTCATGCTGAAATGGCGCATTGTCGTACGGATTGTACCAAAATGAGGCCCTGGTAGTCAATATTTAGTCCTCAAATGTCTGTTCCTTTTATTATTGCCCCAATCATAGACTGCAAGTATAGTTTAGGTTTCTCATCTCTGTGCGCGCGCGTTTGTGCTCGTGCGTTGGCTCATGAAGGAAGCGGTAGCATGAACACTTCACGGAGAATTTCAAGACCAAATAAGCTGGTGACATTCTGAGAAAGACTGAAGAAGGCACCAACGGAAACAGGATTGTGCAACAGCCTTGGGTGGCGCTGGTTCGTGCATGGTGTAAGTGGTCTCAAGCAAATATATATTGGTGCAACAGAGGCCAGAAGTTGAAGCCTCTTCTCGATAGCTGCGTTATCGTATATGTTAAAGGTAAATTTTTCAAACGGTATGACTCGCAAGAAAATAACACCTTTGGAGGAGCTTGGGTGGCCTGCTTAAACTGGATGGAGTCATGAACGACTAGTTAAAAAGTAAGCGCGAAACCTGATCCATCCTATCATGTCTGAAGTGAAGTCACTGGCTTGAGCAGCTCTTGGCCATGCTTAACTGCATGGGCATTTTGAAGCTCTGCTTACGTTCATAAAACCTGCACAGAAAAGCAAATGGTCTTTCTGGAACCTTCTGGATAACGGCATTCACGTAAATTTCAGGCCACACTGGAACCAATGCAAGAGAGTTATATGTAACCGAGGAAGACTGCACAGCAAAAATAAGTGCGAGACTGCGTATTGAGTGTGACAGAATATGTAAACTTTATATTTGATCAGATACGTGCAGGTCGAGGTCGTTTCCGTTAAAAGTCAAGAAGAAAAGTGGAAGACAACAAAAAAGTTGATTAGAAGCCCTCTTCAAAGGTTCTTCTCGGAGGAACTTCGGAGGAATTCAGGGTCCGGTCTCCGCCTCGATTGTGCCGTTTGCTTCCGCAAACGTCGCCGCGTCCGCCACGCCGGTCTCATGGCTGGTTCCTACCGAGGCTCGACCGGCGAGTGAGGTGAACTCGACGGAGTCCGTGGCCAGACTCGAAGCGTTCTTCCCCCGCCTGGCCGTACAGTCCATCGCTGTTGGGCATGGTGCCCGCCCTCGCCTCGAAGGGACACCGCGACGTACATCACGGCCAAAACCAGCGCCAGTATCATGGCACCCACGTAGGCCATCATGCACAGGACTGTCAGGTCGGGCTCCTTCCGCTCGGCGCCAGCGGCCGATGTGGTCAGGGCATTGGGGGCACCGTCGTCTCTCCTGGTAGTCACTGGTGCTGGGCGGGCTGGGAATCGCAGGGCAGCGGTTGCCGGGGAGGCATACCGGGCACTCTGGGCGGCGGAGGGGGGACGTCGCCGGCGATCGCGGTCACGAACACTTCGCGGGACACCCGCCGTTGCTCTTGATGGCCAGGGCTGGGGCGTACTGACGTGGGGTTTCGTATGGAGACGGGTCTGAGAGGCGCAGGAAGCGGTAAGCGTTGCGGCACGTCCTCCAGAGAAGTGTGGTAGACGCCTCCTTGTGTTTGCTGCGCAGACCTAGCGGCCATAGTCTCTTCCTTCTTCTTCTTCTTCTTGAACGGCGCACGGCCACCACAAAGTGTATCCTCCGGCGGTGTGCAGATTACGGCGGACTGATGACATCTTGTCTACTATGACGATGAAAAGAAAGTTGATTGACGTGCGGTATAATGCACGTAATATGAGCGATCATGGGGTGCGCATGCAACGTACGCCGGAACCACCTTGCACGGCTAACCCTAGCGTCTACACAATCGCACCTGTAACTCCCAGAACCGTATATACTTTGCATTCATACTTCTATGGCGTTGGCTGTGTGAGATGCTGCAAAGCTTGCACCGTACCCGGGTCACAAGAGAGCGCTTCCTGCTGCCAGGGTGTATAATGCGTTCGGAAATTCGGCACTATGTACCGCTGAACATCATCATCATCAGCCTCCCTACGCCCACTGCAGGGCAAAGGCCTCTCCCATGTCTCTCCAATTAACCCTGTCCTTTGCCAGCTGCGGCCACCCTATGCCTGCAAACTTCCTAATCTAATCCGCCCACCTAACCTTCTGCCGCCCCCTGCTACGCTTGCCTTCTTTTGCAATCCACTCGATCCGTTACCCTTAAGGACAAGCGGTTATCTTGCCTTCGCTTTTCATGCCCTGCCCATGCCCATTTCTTCCTCTTGATTTCAACTAGGATGTCATTAACCCGCATTTGTTCCATGACCTACTCTGCCCGCTTCCGATCTCTTAACGTTACACCTAACATTTTTCTTTGCATAGCTCGCTCAAATGAAAATGAAAATTGGTTTGGGGGAAAGGAAATGGCGCAGTATCTGTCTCATATCGTTGGACACCTGAACCGCGCCGTATGGGAAGGGATAAAGGAAGGACTAAGAGAAGAAAGGAAGAAAGTGCCGTAGTAGAGGGCCCCTTTGACCACCTGGGGATCTTTAACGTGCACTGACATCGCACAGCACACGGGCGCCTTTTGCATTTCGCCTCCATCGAAACGCGGCCGCCGCGGTCTGGTTCGAACCGGGTACTCCGGATCAGTAGCCAAGCGCCCTAACCACTGAGCCACCGCGGCGGGTCATAGCTCGCTACGTGACGCTGAATTTAAGTTGAACCCTTTTCGTTAGCCTCCACGTCTCTGCCCTTTAGGTGAGTACCGGCAAGATACATTCAAATTTCTGAGGTTCCAAGAAGAAAGAGAAAAAAGAAAGTCGAAAATTTCGTGTCGTAACCACTTTAACGACAGGTGGACGAAGCCTTATTCGCCGCGCATAGTGCGATATGAGCCGCCACTCGACGTCAAAGCTTCTTATAGCGCACACGCAGGAGGGTGACCTTACTAGACTAGCCCGCACACATGCTATATGCTTCCCGTGGATGCCTCCGAAAAGTGCAGAAGCCACCAGACGACAATGGATCAGATCGACCTTGAGGTATAAAGTTGATGAAAGCGGGAACAGCCTCAATTTTTCTCCGCCGGAGTGACAGATTGTCCGGGGGAGTTCAAATCTGCCACGCATGTAAGTGAAACCGTGACGGCGAATGTTAGAGAGGGAGACGACGTCGCGCTGTTTCATCAAAGCCCTTGTCCATTCTTTCCAGCGCCCTTTCAGCAGCAGGCGCCACGAGCTATATACTCGAACGCGATACTGTGGATAACACTGTGCGCGACTCAAAGGGGAACAAGAAAGAAATTAAGAGTCAAATGAAAACGTTTAGAAAAAATTCTAGGACGAGCGTCTCTTGCACTTATCTTTGCAGAATATACTGTTGAAGTTGGTTTCTCACTCTTAGTGGTTACAGGTATCACTGGGAGAGAGAGGACGCAGGGAAAAAAGCTGCTTGAATGCAGCTTTCGAGGCACCCTATACTCCCACATTGCCGAGGCAGCGTATTGCCTCAGTTTTTTCACAAGACAGGTACAGGTGAGGCAGTCGAAACGAAAACAAAAGTATCAACACGAATTAAATACAACATTTCAACATTTAGCATCACAATCAAAACAAAAAGCAATGTAAATACTACAAAACAAAAGCCCTACATCATCCAAGTGTACAACATAAGCAGAATTTACCCGCGTTATAATCTTATTTACAGCTCAAAGCAAGTTCAAGCTAAACGTCTTCAAAAAGGTACAAAACGGTTTTTAGGCTCTTCATTGTGATATTTCTTAACGATATGTTGTTATTTTCTATAATGTTCAGGTATTTTGAAATGACAGCCTTATCAAGAATTGAATCTAAAATAATAAATCACTGGATGACTGTGGAAAACGCCTTAACCGTGTTTTAAAACTAAGCGGTGAAATGTGACAATCATTTATATTGAGGTGCCTGACGTAATGAAAATGATGTCTATCGTGCCATTTTCTAATCCCGTGGAAGCGAACCATATCGACGTATTTATAAAGGGAGAGAGAACAAACTTTATTAATGGTAGAGTAACTACGCGGGTGGTTCGCCGAGGTCCGGGAAACCATTGGCGAATACGGCCGTCCATGCCTGACCGATCAGCTGGCGCTGGAGGGGGAGCTCTGTGTGAGCCAGCTTCGCCTCCCTCTGCTCATCGCTAAGTTCCTGTGAACAGTACGCATTACGTTGCTCGAGGCAGTTCCAAACCACGTGGACGATGTCGGAAATCTCTGCGCATGTCGGGCATGTATTTATTGCGTATTTCGCGGGCCAAATCTTATTGTGTCGAGCTAAGTTTGGTAGTGTGCGGGCATCACCTGCACGCATTTAAAGATGACTGGAAATTTGACGAATGGCCCAGCTTCGTTAAGAAGGAAGAAATAACATCGGTACCTAAAGTCAGGACGAGGGGGATTTTACCTTTAGCCTTATGAGCATGCATACTAATCTGTATAAATAACGATGTATTCAACACTGGGGTATAGTATAAGGGGGAGTCGTTATTGACTAGAGGGAAAGTGAGACCAAAAAAAAAAAAAAACCCTGCTCCGAACATGGTGATTATAAAGCGACAAGCGACTAACTATGAATCAATTCCAAACCTGCCTTCATTCCAAATCTGATTTATGGTTATTTGACGCACTCGAATAACGTTCCAGAAGCTCTAGAGCGAGGGTGTGCCGTCGCGATGGCGAACGAAGCGCCGGTGCGAGCGATTGAGGGGGCGTTGTTATGACAACGAAGGCTGGACGCTGGAAGACAGCCTTACGAAAAGTATTGTCGGATAGACCTCTGAAAGGATGCCCAACGTGCTGCCTAGCCTGCCGACGTTCGAAGCTTTGACGATGTGCATACCGCTGCGGAGGTATACAGCCAAGTAGTCCGCCACGTTCTCCCTTCCCTTCTATTATTTGCGGCATGCGTTTCTGTGGGTCAGTCTTTACTTGCTTCGCGCTTCTGCTGCCAGTTTTCGTCTAGTGCGGGGAATTTGTGCTGTTACTCAAATGAATGATCACGGATTCTTGGTTACTTAATTTCATGCGGTTACTTTATTTTTCCGCTTGGTATACCTTGTATCCCGTTTCCATTGAAGTGTCGTTAGGTACCTGTTTCTGTGATGACAACATCTTACCTAGGCATCTATAGCAGAAAGATAGCTCAGGTGCCAATTAACATGGAAGAGAAACGAGCTTAATCAACGCAGCAAAGAAACACCTGAAGACTGTACAATACCGAACGGCCACCGCGGTGGTTCAGTGACTACGGCGCTTGGCTGCCGAGCCGAAGGTCACGAGGTCAATTGCTGCCGCAGAGGCTGGATTTTGATTGGGCGCGAAACACAAAAACACCGGTGTTAATAGATTTCGGTGTCCGTTGAATAACCCCAGGTAACCGAAATTAATCAGGAGCCCTCCGCTGTGGGATATCTCATAGTCCACAGTGTTGGTGTGGTGTGTAAAATCAATCAGTCAATCAATCAATCAATCAATCAATCAATCAATCAATCGGTCGATCGATCGATCGGGCATTCAAGGCTAACTCTCACACTAACTTCGCCACGCCCCCAAAAGCTAACACCTTACAAAGCCTTCCTTGCAGATCGAAACTAGTGAAGTATTGTTAAGTGGCTGTAAGACGATGACGAAGTAAATGCGTAAATGCACGGACCTGTTGACTGGCCCGAAACAGGCCCCCATCACTGCCGCGTGCAAATTTTAAAGGAGGAAAGGGATGGTAGGAAGAAAGATGAACTGAATGAGGGAAGAAAGAAAAGGTTTGACGTGCGTTGTAGTCATCGCGTGCGATGACGACGACCACGACGACCCCGTGCAAGCTACCGTATACCGCGTCTTATTGGCCCCCTCGCTACCGCTGTAGTTGAAACCGTTCCACGGCACACTGCGTTTGGAACTGCGAGCTAGTAAGAGCGCCACACCTCCCACACGCGCACAAGAGAGAAAAGCAAAGCGCTACCCATCTTCTACGAGCAGCAGATATATCTTGAATGCTCACAAGCATCGTCACGTTTCCGGCTCTCACCGAAATGCGAGCGCGGTCACGCGTGCGTCCGCGCACGCGCTTCGTACAGAAGACACCGGCGTCCGTGATCGGCGTCGAACTTGGAACGGCACCTGGCCGCCCGTGCGATGTTTACAGCCCGAACAAGGGCTGCCGTGCCGAGCACACTGCATAGCCGCCATGCATGCATAGCACTTGCCATCCCCGCTGCAGAAAACGCGCGTGCCCGTACTGCATGTCTTCGGAGACACGCAATCTGCGCTGGAGGACCTTGGACCCTCAGAGCCGCGGCGCGCCCGGTAGAATAAGAGCAGCGTCGGCGATCCTCTTTTTGCTGCTGCTGCTGCTGCTGCGAAAGACGAGCGCACAAGAGTGACCAAGGCCAGGACTGACTGATGTTGCTGAGAGGAAGAAGGAAAAGGGAAGAGCACGGGCCTTCCTACTGACTCAAGCCGAGCCACGCTCGCTGCCGTGTGCTGAAAGTAGGAGACTTAAAGGATAGGAGGGAAAGATAGATAGAAAAGACGCCGCGCGCTAATAGGCCCATAGGCCTCGGGCCGATCCCAGAGGCAGTGCAATACCGGGCCGACCCGTGCCAGAGTGCATCTAGCACTCCGCCATATTCCAAAAATAAGTTTAATATCTTGGGTCCAAGGACCAGCAGCAGATATTAAATCAAGTGCCAGGACGCCGGGCCGCAGTGCGCAATGTGCCTCGAGCAGCACGCACAGATTCGCCCCCCAGCGGTTCACCGGCGCAAGTGATCAGGGTTGCCTACGCGGGCGGCGTCATTGGACACCCGCATGCCCGGTTTCAGTGTTTACGATAATACGGTCGGGCTCCGCTTCGGTGGCCGCGGCCGTGCTCGAGCGCAGGCTCTCTCGCTCCACCTGCTGGATAACTTGAGAGAGAGGATTCATCGAGAAACGCTTGTGTCGCTGAACAAAGGAGGAGAAAGCCAAAGAAGGGCAGCCAGACTAGAGCCGGTTAGCCAGGTACTTGGAACGAATTAGTAGTGTTGTAGTAGTATAAGAGACTTTATTTAGTGAAAAGAGTGGAAGCAAGCAAAAGTACGAAAGCTAGCTGTCAGTATACAAGGCCCCAAAAGCAACAGCCGGCGCCTCAGCCCGGCGTATCAGTCCAGGCTTGGGTAGATGGTAGGGTGGGAGTGAGGAACGAGTGGGTTGTCTGGACATTGCCAGACAATGTGGGCGAGGATGGGATGGACTGGCGGGGCGGAGGAGGAATGGGGGGGGGGGGGGGGGGCGGATAAGATTAGGAAATTTGCGGGGATAAGGTGGCCGCAGCTGTCGACAGGGCTCATTGGAGGGATACGGTAGAGGCCTTTGTCCTGCAGCGGACGTAGTCAGGCTGCTGATGATGATGACCATATTTCGATCTCACTGCTAAATTAAAAGGCTGCAGCCTAGAGGCTAAACTTATTGAACACCCGTCGTCATGTTCCGTTTCCAGCCGCGTACGCTAACGTCTTTCGCATCTGCTAATGCGGTCAAAAGTTGCAGCTCACCAACTTGATGCGCCCTCCGTGAGCAAGGCGCAAGCGGACGTCCGTCCTATTGTTCGGCCCTTGCGCAGAGTCGCGCCTCAAAAAGGATCAGGATTTCGGGTGACATACGCTATGCCATGTCAGCGAAGCCTTTCGGTGCCCAGTGAGCGAGAGATGAAAAGTGACACGGGGTGAAGCGGCAACACCGATGAGCCGCGATTCAGCGCCCCTGTCGGCGCCCTTCTTATCACTAATTACGAAACAGCCCGAACAACAACGCATCGAGAGGACGGGGCCGGTGAGTGGTGAAAAGGGAGTGGAGGGGTCTGGAGCGACGACGTGGCCGTGAAAAAGAAACACGCGTCGGAGAGAAAGCCGCTCTTTTGTCTCCCCGGTCCCGCTGAAGATGCTTGACTGACGGGTTTTGTGGCGGCCGGGCGTTTCTGGCGTTCCCTTTCGCTTTGACAGATATATACACGCGGGGGCTCTCCGCCGCTGCTTTTCTTTCTTTTTCTTCTTTTCTTTTCTCTTTCTTTCTTTCTTTCTTTTCGTGTTTTCTTTTACGCTTCACCTCCCGTGCACGCTGCCCGCGACACACAACTCCGGGAGCAGGCAGGCGTGTCCAAAGCAGCCGGCGACGCGTACATGGTGTTTGCACTTCTCTTTAGCGCGCTTAAACGTTTCCGTTCAGGCGCACTTAAGCTCAGGGTGGCTACAGAGTGCAAGTAATGGGCGCAGTTCACTCTTCGGGAACACATAAGCAGGGTCAAAGTCAAATTCGAAACCAAATTGTTCAATATCTCGTTCAAAATGTTAGAAGTTGAGGCAGAAGGCCTTCAAGAAGCGTGACGGAGCCTGGATTCTTACTATGCGATCGTGGACACTTGCTATTCTCTGCCGCTACTCAGTAGCTATAAGGGCCCTTGCATGATGAACTACGCAGGTAACTGTTGGGCTTAATACGTTCTGGAAATCTGTGGCTTATTCTCGAGGTGACCCCGGCTCGTTTTATGCCGCTCGTATGAGGGAGGTGTTCAATGGGTCCGATAGGTTCCCGAGATGCTGTAACCGGGCTCCTTTAGCCAATAAAGATGTTTTTATTACTAGTACTACTACTCGCCGCGGTGGCTCAGTGCAGAAACGCACTAGGTGAGATTTTGCGGATATTCGGAATATTCGAAGTTAAATATGTAGTAACGATCGATGGGTTGGAATTTCTACTCTTCTTATTAGTGCACCCGCCGCGGTGGCTCAGTGGTTAGGGCGCTCGACTACTGATCCGGAGTTCCCGGGTTCGAACCCGACCGCGGCGGCTGCGTTTTTATGGAGGAAAAACGCTAAGGCGCCCGTGTGCTGTGCGATGTCAGTGCACGCTAAAGATCCCCAGGTGGTCGAAATTATTCCGGAGCCCTCCACTACGGCACCTCTTCTTCCTTTCTTCTTTCACTCCCTCCTTTATCCCTTCCCTTACGGCGCGGTTCAGGTGTCCAACGATATATGAGACAGATAGTGCGCCATTTCCTTTCCCCAAAAACCAATAATTAATAATTAATTTATTAGTGCCTCCCCGGTTTGTCGAGGACCTACAGGTTGTATGTTTCATCTTTTGGTGTCTAAGCATGAATGAACATAGCCGGTTTAAACCGAATCTTCTTTAGCTTCCAGCACTAAAGGTTGTCGCAGCCTTCGTCTATGGAGTCATAAGCTACCAACGCACATTGAGTCTGCGCTAAACCATTGGTTCGAAACCCACCGCCGGACACCCACCGGTAAAAATGGGTGCAAGCGGCCCCCGGCCTGGCGCCCGGCTTTCTTTAGGGGTGTTCGCTTGGGAGAAGCTCCGTAAACCCCGCTGCGCCCCTCGCGGGCCAAGCCCCAGTTTCGAACGACCTGGCAGCCTGCTAACGGTGATACCCCTTCGGCCAACGTGGTTCGAACCTTGATCTGCTGCAGCAGCAGTCATAAACCATCAGTGCCGTGTCAACTGCTGCAATCACGATCATGAGTTGCATTCAACATATGTGAAGCTTCAGGTAACATTTACTGACTGTACGTTAAATTTGCTACTTGAAATGATGACGAGGAAAATACATTTGCGTGCAAACAGACAAATCTATAAAGTCTCCAGCTGCATAAGTGAATCAATGAATCGTATGTGACAACAGGAACCACATGCGTAATCGAATGATTAAGCGCGACCGAATTTTTAATATTTCCGCTTCAAATCATTTGACTGGTAGCGTTCCTGGGAGTTGAACGCTTAGAAATAAAGTCGTCAACGACGTGTGCTGTGCTGGAAAGCAGAAAGTACGCAAGAGAACACGCGTTAAGCCTGCGGTTGAAAACAGCGTTAATAAACGAAAAAGAAAAAAATAAATGCGGCAAAACATATGGGGCGAGGAAACATTTGCCCCAGAAACACAGCTGCCGGCTCACGGGCGTGTAGGGGTGGCCAGGCAACACCACGGTGCCTGTCGTTTCTCCGGAGTTCAACGCTGTGGCGAAGTTGGTTAAGTATGCCACGGTGCAAGAGCCGTGATCACAGTGGCACGAAGTTATAATATCAACAGAGCACGTGATTCACGATCATCCTAACTCTATAGCTTTATCGTAGGACACAGTGGAGATCTTTACGGGACAAGAATTGGAATCATCACGGTATAGAAAGTTAGCTTAGGTTTAAGAAGTTGGAAAGCTAGACTTACGGTCACCATCACCGTTAGAAATCTAATGGAATGAAGTAGGATCACAAATACACGAATCAGCATAATCGTGTCATTTAGGATCCCAATCGGCATAAGCTTTAGGATAAACACTACACAAGACTGTGAAACAGCATGATAGTTGGGATCACCTTGACATAAGTCATGCTGTGAAGCCACCGCAGCGGTAGCCAAGTGGTTGAGCATCCACCTCGCATGCGGGAGGTGCGGGATTCGATCCCCAGTGCCGCCGGGTACCCACCGGTGATACAGTCGGCACAAGCTTTCCCCTGGCCTGGTGCTCGGCTTATCTGGGCTGAAAGGCTTTGAAAATGGGTCTTTGACCCCGCCTTGAGAAGTCAAAAAAGGGCCACAAATAGGCTTCTACCGCACGAGGCGGATTTAGGGTTGCTTAACGGCGGAACTTATCTCTGGTCCGTCAAGGTCGAGTCAAGGTTATCAAGGAATGATCACCTGGCATTAAGACCACCCTAAAGCCAAAGAGCTGGGATTAGCATGACAGTTACCATTTCGCAAGTCGCGATCGGCGTGGAAGAAGATAGCACGAGTTGCCGGCCTAGTGTAATTAATAGGAAAACAGCTGCAGTATAGAGTGAAACGCATTCACAAAAAAAAGGAGACGAGCAGTATAACAATGCTGTTGTATCGCCACACGTACAGGAGGTAGAACGGAAGGAACGTAAACACACATGCACAAAAATATTGTCATTAATAAGAGCCTGAATGAAAAGTTTATTTGCATCCGTAAAATGTCCACATGTGACAACTGTATGCAGTCCCTCTCTCAGATGCGAAAAACAGTTAAGATTGCCATAGAAAACCAATGGGGAACACTTCTGACGATTGCAAAAACGTTAATAGAAAAAAAAATGCAAAACTGCCGTCGGGTGATCTGCGGATATATTGATTGTTATAGCGAAATCTTGCATTATACGAAAAAATTTCGTTCCTAAACGGTTTCCCGCTCGAAAATGCTTTTGTTCAATATTGTTCGGTATGAGCGCTGTATGGTTGAGAGTGCATGTTTTTGTGCACGCTGCTCTGAGTACGAGAACCGCGAATAATGGAGAACGTATATTGTAGCATTAGGGTGTTCAATATATTTTGCAGCCTGGTCTGTAACATATTTTGTTAGTTGAGGAAAATGAAAGAGGTTAGAATAAGAATAAAGTTTTAAATGTCAAATTTCGGAGCATTATAATTCGTTTTACTATATATAGTCCCCATCGCGACGTTGATGACTTCCGTCATCGATGCACTGTAGTGCGCTTGCATGCCGTCAGAGAAGCGTGAGGCGAGCTGCTGACGTCACCAGCTACGCATTGCACTGGCGACGCATTCGTCGGACGCAGAAGGACAGCAGTTCAGAATTAAGACACACATGGCGTTATAAGATGGATGGGGCAGAACATCCCGGAACTGCTGGTTCTCCAACGCGGCGGTGGTCTCCCGGTTAAGGCCCGGTGGGCTTCCGGTTAAGGCGTCAGCAGCTATCCAATGCTATCCCACTGCCAACACGCAATGGAATCAGGTGTCCCTGTGAATTTTTCTTCTTTTTAATTATGCCGGGTTGACCGCCGTGTCACATTTAGTGACACTTCACAGTGGATGCCATGTGCGTCATCTGTCGAAAATCGGCATGAGCATGGAGAAATGCTTGTCTACATGGGGAAAGCTCAAAATGTTCGGAAGTAAGAAAATAGAGCATTTCTACGCGAACCAACGTTGTCGTCAGAAGGAAAACGGTAAGCGCAAATTAAAGACAAAGCTTGTTTAAACCACTCCTACAGGGGCCTTTTTATGAGATATTTGAAGCAGTGAAAATTATGCTCAATTTTTTTTTCTTTATTAGACTTGACCGCCAAGCTGCTTGCTGCGCTCTTTGTGCATATTTCTGTGCCGGAAAAACTGAACAGGTTTCAGTAGTGTTGACATTTTGTGCATCTTGCGTTCTGTACCATTTTATAAAATTGATATTCAGCTCAATGTATTTTCGGCTCAGTGAACTACATTAAACTAAGTTCGCTCTTTTACTAAATACTTCACGGTTCCCATGAAACTTTCCGGCAGACGAGCGTCAGTTTTGAAACTTACTACGCGAAATTTAGTTTTACTAATTGCCTCATTTTTACGCGCGTATATTTCCGTTCTGCATCAGTAATTCAGTCCTACCGGATTTACCGAATACCTCCATCTCGCGGAGCAATTTGTAAATAATGATGATTCCCCGCAGAGGCGGTGCCCACACGTCGCGTCATAGCTTGGGCAGTCGCGGTCTCTTGCGCAGGCACGCGCCATGGCTCTCGCGTCGGTCGCATGTCGAGTGCGCGCGCTAGAGAGAGTGCCTGGTTGTGACGTCCTCTAGGGCTGTTCGGCACGTGTTCCCAGACCGTGCGGTCTGCAGCTGTGCCGTATGTACAGCTGGCTCGCTTATCAGCTGTGGGCTGCACCGCGCTGCCCCGAAAGCGGAAGCCGCAAACTCATGTACAGAGAGGGAGCTGATTCGCTTATACGCAAGATGTCTGATAGACAGTCCAGTGTGGTTAACCGTCGCAACCCCAGTTAACCATTAACGGGGCTCACTACAGATGGCCTACTTCACTGATGATTAACTCGCCGTAGTGCCTGACGGGCTCAGTATTTAAATTTTTCGTTTTGTAATTGCGTTCTGTTTTGACGAGATTTCAAAAGAGGCCTAGAGTATTTATTAACAGGACGTAGTCGTTTCCGGATTTGACAGTGTGCCCTTTTCTTTTTCTCCGCACGACTACTCTTTAATTGCACTGCTAGTCACACTTACTCACTTTGCAACGGGGTCCCTTCGGACGCACTTATGGGAGCGTTCGTTCAAGCAGTAAATTTCAAAAAAAAAATATCTACGATAATTCCAGGGGAAGCTCTTTGTTGCTCAAAGCCAAGACGGGAGCATTGCGGACTAAAAAGGTGTACCGAGTCAAGCACCAAATGGGCACGTTATGAGGTGCGTACCCGCCGCGGTGGCTCAGTGGTTAGGGCGCTCGACTACTGATCCGGAGTTCCCGGGTTCGAACCCGACCGCGGCGGCTGCGTTTTTATGGAGGAAAAACGCTAAGGCGCCCGTGTGCTGTGCGATGTCAGCGCACGTTAAAGATCCCCAGGTGGTCGAAATTATTCCGGAGACCTCCACTACGGCACCTCTCTCTTCCTTTCTTCTTTCACTCTCTCCTTTATCCCTTCCCTTACGGCGCGGTTCAGGTGTCCAACGATATATGAGACAGATACTGCGCCATTTCCTTTCCCCCCAAAACCAATTATTATTATTATGAGGTGCGTGTGGAGAGACGGGGGAAACGGCTGAACGCTTGATACTTTTCTGCAAAGAGCTGCACCCTCGCTAGGGACGCGTTCGGCCGAATCTTCTCACCTTCGTGTGCGGCTACGTGGACTAGCATTCACACCTCTTGACTTACACGGCTGCATTCCACGGAGACGGAGACAGCACACTTGCGTCGAGCATTTGGAGGCGCAGAACGAATGGCTGAAATGTGAAGAATCCGGTTATTTACTACAGCACCGTGAACGTCTGCCAATTAGAGCGCAGAACGAGAGTTTTCTTTTTTTTATTTTCGAAATAAAATTTCTGCAATGGCTCGGTGGTCTAAGGTATACCGGGAAACGCAGCGCACCTGTTTGCACTGGCGTTGATTTGAGTCTTGCTTGGGGCTGAAATTTTCTTCTGCTGTGATACCACTCGGACGAAAATTTTTGGAAATGTTCGGCTTCATGTTCGTACTCGTGTTCGCCGTGGTTTCCGGACGACTATTTCCTGTATTTTCTGGGAATGAGAGCTAGTGGGAGCATTTCATGCTTAAGAAAAAGACGCCATCTTAATGCGCCTGCGGTGGAAGCTACGGACCCGATGCGACAGCTTCCAAAACGTGTTATAGTTGACTGGTAAGCACGTGATAATTGCATCCACCACAACTTTAGTATAAAGAATTTGATACATATTCTAGTTCACTTTAATAAAATGTGTAGCGCGCGGCCCCCATGTCGAGTTCCACGATATATACCCGCTGTTTCAGCGAAAGAGAAGCAGGATTTTCAAAAAAATCTGCTTTTTAAGATATCTAGATGGATGGTCTCTGCGGTGAATAGTCTTAATTGAAAAGCTGGGTAATAAATTTTTAATAGTTAACCGTTTAACTTTAAAGTCAGGCACCTTGTAGCAATTGGAAATTTGTAGCCGGTCGCTAATAGTCACATGATCGAACATTATATTATGTACTGCCCAGAGTACAACGCGGAAAGGCATGTGATGTTCGCTTCCTTCGAAGATAGGAACCCGTCACAGTACAGTTCAGGACATTGTCTACACCCGAGTGGAAACCAGACATGCAGAAGGGAGGCTGCACGCCTTCTTTCAACACTTCTGCAGGACACGGATCTTGTTTCTAAATGGTGACAGAAGGATCGGACTATGGTCTACTGGGATTGAATGTGTGCATAGATGGTGTCTTCCGGAGTGGACTACGTTATACTGTGAGTGAATGTGTGTATGGATTGTGGCACTACAATGGCCTATGTTGTACTGCGACTGAATATGTGCATAGATGGTGACTTCTGGAGTGGACTGTGATGTGGACTGTGTGGATTGATTGTTTGCATAGATGGTGACTGCGGGAGAGAATGTGCGCTATTATAAGAGACTGTGCGCATAGCGGGGTACATGCGACAGGGTTTGGGACATTGGTAATATAGAAGGGACGCTACGGTGGAGCAATTGCCGGCAGATAAAGCAAGGCTAACCCCACCTGTAGCATTCAACACCTCAGCTCAACTCTCAGCTCACATGATTTTTGATAATTTCGAAAACCCCGGGTGCTAGGCACATCAAATTTAGCTATCGCGCGCCGTTGCGCGTCACGTGACCTTCCACTCCTGCGCATGGAGGTAAGAAATAATTACAGAGAGGCCGTTACGTCACATTTTTTGAAGCCGGACGTGAGGGCTCACCCTCGCTATAGAAGCTTAGACGAAGTCTCAGCGCGCTTGCGCATGCGCAGCAGACAATGCAGCAGACGACACCGCTGCACCAAACGTTGCTATTGGCTGGGCCGTTGGCCAAAAACTCTAAGTAGTCCTTGCGAAAACATGTGACTTCCAGCACATTTTTTGACGCGCAGCCTCTCCTTTCCTTTCTCCATGTCTCCTGTGCGGACTGAAGCAGCTAGCAGAGGCGAGCACCGCGCAGCGAGAGCAGAACTGAGGAGGTCACGTGGGGCGTGAACTACAGAGTAGAGTGATGACAGACGATGAGGGAAGTCGCGTTTTCGTAATTTTGAGCAGTGATGACAGAGGTTGAGGGAAGTCACGTTTTCGTAATTCTAAAATTCTAAATAAAAATGTGATAGTGCTATTACTAATGTCCGGATACAAATATCCAATTGCAGTCAAGCGCCGAACTGCAATGATTAAAAAAAATGGCCACTGAAAATTACAGCAGGAACAGCAGTTGTTGACACTGGGCTACGGCCCGCGGCGTCCTTTATTGCTCGATCCGATATCCAATCGCAACCGTAAACGAAACCAACATTTTATTGGTCGACGTTATTAAACAAGCCAGCTATTAAAACTCTAGATCTTAATTTTTTTCTTCTTGAGATTAGCTTGTTGCTTAGGTAACAAGAAAGGTTTTAACAACGGACTACTTTTTTGTCGTGGAGGAATTCTGTGCGCCGGTCCTGAAAGGGGGCGGAGCTTCACGGCAGACTTGAGTTGTATCCGACTATAGCTTACCAAACACGATGCACTTATTTTCTAATGTCCGCCAGCACTAGTATTCACCGAAGCCATATCTAGATATCGCAAAAAGCCTTTCTTTTCTTTTTTTTGTAATTCTGGTTGAAAATTGAAAATTGGTTGTTGGGGAAAGGAAATGGCGCAGTATCTGTCTCACACATCGGCGGACACCTGAACCGCGCTGTAAGGGAAGGGATAAAGGAGGGACTGGGAGGAGAAAGGAAGAAAGGGGTGCCGTAGTGGAGGTCTCCGGAATAATTTCGACCACCTGGGGATCTTTAATGTGCACTGACATCGCACAGCGCACGGGCGCCTTTGCGTTTCACCTCCACTGAAACGCAGCCGCCGCGGTCGGGTTCGAACCCGGCTACTCCAGATAAGTAGCCGCGCGCCCTAACCCCTGAGCCACCGCGGCGGGTAGAATTCTGGTTCACCTTCGTTCAAACAACAGGTGTAGCCCCTGCATTCAACAGTCTAGAGATGCACTGGTCAGGCCTCGGTGGCCCGTCGGATGCCGCAGGCGTCGGATGTCGTTGCGGGCCGCCACGGATAGCGAAAGCACGTCATCGTGCTGTGCATTGTGCGCGCACGTCCGCGTCTCTTTCCCCTCTCTTTGCATCATCTCTTTCCCTCTTTCCCTCTCTATGCAACGAGGATACGCAGTCGCACGTGTCGTCGGCACAGACAGAGTTACAACGAGCGCCGAGCTAATGTTGCATTTCATTGTTTCCCTTTAAGAGCTGCTCCCCTTCGTGGGCCAAAGAGAGCGCGCGCGTGCCGCACACGAGCACGTGGCTCTTACATACCAACGCAAGAATCAATCAGTCAAGCAGCCAAGAAACAGAAAATCAGTCTGTGCGCAAATACGCACGGCGTGAAATCAAAACGCACTCAATGCATATAAAGCACATCAACCCCGAATAAGCGAACAGTGAATCACACACGCCGAAGTGAACGTACAGCCTGGGTCAGAAGTATTCAAGCCATATGGTTTCCTTTTCAGGCGCCTCCTTGAGCCCTAACCACCCTTAATGTGCGAAGAAACCTCGTCCCCAAGTTTGAAAACTTCCTTGATCTTAAAGAGACACTGAAGACAAATCGAAGCTGGACTCTATCGATAGACTGCGGCATTCTAGAGACAAAGAGACCAGTCTTACTGAAAACGTAGCTTTTATAAGGTAGAAAAGGTAAAAAAATACAGGTGTCGCCATCACCGGCCGGTTTCGCAATTAACTGCGTGCGTCTGCGCAAAATTTGCGGCGCGGATCCCAGAGGCTATGCTACATCGCCATTCGCTCGAAAGCGACTGCAACCGGTCCTTCTCGGTGTGGACGTCACGAGTCTGAATCGAATGGCGGGAAAAGTTACAAACAACGATTTTTTTTAGCCATAAATGTTTTTTTGTTTTTTGCTACCGGTCAAACGTTAAAATGTCCAGAAAGATCCAAGGGATTAAATTTTACTAAGAACATGCAATTGGATGGAGTTGTCGGATTCCTTTAGGTCGTGCCGTATAGTGCTCCATAACACGACAAAAAGGCAAACCGTGTGGCCTGAAGACTTTTGAGCCGGGCTGTACAGGCCAATCGCCTCAAGAACCCTTCTCGGCCCTGTCACCTCAAAGGCTCCGAATCCGCGGCTGTAGTTGCTTGATCTCCTCTCTTTCCTTTTGCTGAAGCTTACTCCTACAGCTCAACTTCATCGTCTTGTAGTTCCTATAGCTTATTAGTTTACACTGTTATTCGCGTCTTTCACCCGCGATACTTGCGTTGAAGTTGAAGTTGAAATTTTATTAAGGAATCCAAGCAAAGTTACAAGCGTATAAAGCGAGAGGTCCCATGGTACAAGACCGCGGGTGGGACCTCCCATGACAATAAATTTCAATAAGCAACAAAATAGGAAATATAACAACACATTAAGTAGCGACGCAGAGAATGAATAGATAGATACATAGTGTAATATGAGTTACCGAAATATTAAAATACAAACAACATAATGCAGGAGAATGTACACTAAAACACTCACAGATGCCGCGATACATAGGGTCAATAAAAAAAGAAAAAAATCACACATTCAGAAGGAAAAGCTTTAATTTCACCTTGAACAAAAAAAAAGCGTATGAGTTTGTTTGATGCGTAACTTCAAAGAATTCCAAAATGATATGGATGAAAAATGGAGGCATTGTTTCCCTTAGTTAGTTCTGACCTTAGGTAGTAAATGGATGTTGTGGATGTTGAGGCAACTACCAAGCCTCAGGTAAAGTCCCAGAGAGAGAAAGAAGTTGATTGCGACGCAGCGCTTAACATCGGGTAAATACTAAGCTGCAGTGTAAACAAAGGATGACTTGTCAAGCAAATCTATTAAACCACTGAAAGAACTTAGTGTATCGCCAACAGTCATGCTTAAAATCAAAGTGCAGTGTTTAAGTGCCGTGGTGTATGTAGCCCGGCGGTGCATGTAGGCGCCACGTCTGGCCATCTGCATATGCAAAGCTTTTTGAGGGACGGCTGGCTTTACATCAGGGCCGAAGGCTGGCCCGACCTTTGATGCCAGCCTTGCGCCAAGCAGCCTGGCATGCGCTCACGGCCCGATCAGTTGCCGAGCTTGTTTTGCCGATAGTCGGCTGCCGACCAGGAGCCACTGAACAGCCGACGGTCGGCAGACGGCCTGCGCCGCTTGGGTACTCGCATTCCTCACACCACCAGGGATTTCCTGCACACCCTTCGCGCGGGGCTAAACTGGACGCTAGGGCTTTCTTCTCTCGGGTGCAGGCACTCCTACCCTTTTTATATTTTGAATGTTTTCTTTCTTGGAGGATCAAATACAAGGGCATTGTAGGATCAGTATAGGCAGCAATGAGCCCGGTAACATCGAAATGTGCAACCACTGGAAGTTATCAATGAACTTATTAATGTGAGGAAACTTCATTAAAATGTTGTTCTCGCTGTACTTTTTGTTTATACTAAAATAGGGGGGGGGGGATTCCTCTAATTTACGCGAATATTTGGAGACCAGCACTTGTTACATGGTTTTGCGCACACGAACCACGGCTCTGACCGGTGTTTCTTGTCGCTCGCCTACCTTTAACTGCGAACGCGTTATAAATAGACTCACAGGCGTGTCACGCTTTCTGGCTTCGGCCGCTTCCAATTGGCGTTAAAGCCGCACGGAAGGTGACAGGCTTTCGACAACCAGGAAGCGATAGGTTTCGTGGGTGGATGCGGAAATATGAAAGAAAAAGAAAAGAAAAGGGAAGCGGCACAGTGTTCACGATGGCGAAGCTGAGGAAGCAGCAGCTCAGCTCGATCCGCTTAACCTCTCGCTCCGCGCTCGGGTCTTCGTGCAGCTAGCTACTCGGCAGGCGCCAATACACTCGTACACGTATTCACACAAAGGCGAACGATGTAGGGGCTGGCCTTTATCCCCGTCTCGTTTTTCCAGCTGTCTCGCTCTTCGCGATACCGCGTATATGTGTGCATAGGTTCAATGACGCGTACAGAGCGTTCCGAACTGTGTGGAACCGACTCCTGCCGTGTATTTGCATTCAACGGCCGACGTCTTCATCGACTCTCTCTTAAACCCAAGAAAAAAATCTTTAGACACTAAACAGAAAGTCTATAGACTGTGTAACGAAAACTTTTTGAAGGATAGTCATGCGGCTGCTTTGCACGACGTATCGCATGTGACGGCTGCCGTATCATGTCTTTTTTTTTCTTTTCTTAACACCGATGCCACGCTGGATCCGCCGATATGCGAAACAGAAAACTCTGTTCTGTTCTATTCTTTACAGTCTCGTTCTGCTTCTGTACACGCAATCATGTCATGTTATGTTAGGTTGCGCTACGTTTTTGTCACATTACTTGCACTACTTCTCGTCAAGTTACACTCTATAGTTATATCCGATTCTACTCTGTTCTGTTCTGCTGTTCTGTCGCAGACGGGGCTATCCACTTTAGATCTGCCTTCGATTGCTTATTGCGGTTTACGAGCTGGTAGCGCACATAAGTCACCTCTTCGGGTCTCTTGCAAATGCCGGAGTGAAATGGGTATAAGATCATAGCGCACAAAATCACTTTGTTAACTGACATATAGGAAACTCTGAGTTACCACGTATTTCGACCTCTCTGTTTCCACGTGAGTGGGCAGCAGGCGCTGTGGCTCAGTTATGGCGCTCGACTGCTGTCCCGAAAGGCATGGGTACGTACGGTCTATAATAATAATAATAATAATAATAATAATAATAATAATAATAATAATAATAATAATAATAATAATAATAATAATAATAATAATAATAATAATAATAATAATTGGTTTTGTGGGAAAGGAAATGGCGCAGTATCTATCTCATATATTGGCGGACACCTAAACCGCGCCGTAAGGGAAGGGATAAAGAAGAGAGTGAAAGAATAAAAGAAGAGAGAGGTGCCGTAGTGGAGGGCTCCGGAATAATTTCGACCACCTGGGGATCTTTAACGTGCACTGACATCGCACAGCACACGGGCGCCTGAGCGTTTTGCCTCCATAAAAACGCAGTCGCCGCGGTCGGGTTCGAACCCGGGAACTCCGGATCAGTAGCCGAGCGCCCTCACCACTGAGCCACCGCGGCGGGGCCAGAACGCGGCGGTCTCATTTAGATGGAGGCGAAATGCTAGAGAGCCGAACACTGTGCAATGCCAGCTCGCGTTAAGGAGCTCCATGGAGGCGGTCATAGCCTGAGTCGCTTAGGGACGTTGAACCCCATAAAACCAAACCAAGCCAAACCACGCGGGTAAACACGCGCATGTTCCGCAGATCCAGTTGCGTTTTCCTGCAGTGGAGACCACTGCGGAGACGTAGGACGTGCTGAACCAGCCGGATGATGGCTGCGAATGCGTAGATGGGTGTCTCCAACTGGTGCCACCGCGCTTGCGCAGTAGGTACCCGATTGGTCCGCTGTACGTGCAAGCTAGTACGCCTCCGCTGTGCTAAAACTCTCTAAAGTGAGTTTCAGCGTCTTCAAAGATGACACTTCTTTCCGCCTCATGATAATTAGACACCCCAGATTCCGCCTCTTGGCGGCAGATACAGATGAACACATTTCCAAACCTCCATAGACTACATCTCATACACCCAACATTATACTCCGACACCTGTCCCTGGTGCCAGGCCCGCCCTACACTCTTCCACATTTCATGGGGATGTGGGGCCAAACCAAACACTCTGCAGACGGAAAACACGTCTTTTGAGCGGTGGGAGGCGCTGCTGACCAGCGATAACCTGGTGGACCAACGGGCCCTCATACAACAGGTCCGCAGGGCAGGTCAAGCCAGTGAAGCCCTGGTATGAGGGCCCCACCCATAAGTTCGCCCAACTCCCCTTTGCTTTAATAAAGGTTTTCCTCCTCTAAATTGAGTGACCGTCCGGGTGGCACAGCACGTGGCTCAGTGGGTGCTCGAACATTCACGGGAGCTGCATGGGAACCGAGAAGCGTGGTTGATGCGTGCCGTTCGCTATCTTTACGGGCGCGCTCAAAGGCCGCGAATGCCCAAATCTTTACGGCGCTGCTGAGACTGCGGCGCCAGGAAAACCGTTGACTCTCTCTGCGGCAGAGTCTATCGCGCCAAACCCGAGCAAAACTTGGCAGGTACGGCACCCGAGAACGCGATTCTTTACCAGCGCCTGCACACCCTCACTCTACCTTCCCCGGTTTGCCAGCATGAGAAAAGGGAGAGGAAAAGGGAGAGGAAAAAAATGTGCAGGTGACCGACAGGATGTGATAGATCTGTATTGGCAATATTGGTTGTACGTTTCGCTTTTACATTCGGCTTCCGACTGCCTCTTCGAATTGGATTTCGCCGTTGCTTTTTTTTTTTCCCGCTGCTGTGTGGGTTCATGGCGGATGGAGGTTTCTGGAAGGTGAGTGTAAGCAGGTGGGTGAATGATTGCAGGTGGTAGACGGGAGATGCTTTTTTTTTTTTGCCGGAAGGTGATTGGAAGGTGCTCCGATTCGACAGTGAGTGGAGGCTTCTCTCTCACACACACACACACATACACACGCACACGTAAGTATCACTGCTTTTTTCTGAGAATGATGACAATACTTCTAACGCAGCAAAACAAATGTGAAAATGCAGCAATACTCGATTCTTTTCAGGAGTATAATGGATATTTATGTCTCAAACGTACGCTGCATGGAGCTGCAAGAAGCACCTTATAGTGGAGGGCTCGGGATTATATTCGATCATTTGTAGTAATTTACGTAATACACATAGAAGTGTTTATTCGGGAGCGTTCTTGTTTTTAGCATCCGTCGCGGCCGGGTATGGCGCTCGCAACCGCCTGTTCAACAGCATAACGCCGTAGTCGTTGATCGAACCACCATTACGGGTGTTCGATAAGTCGGTGAATACTTGAGCATGCACATACCTGCAGCAGTGTATAGCCTTCATACACATGTGTCACGTGATCTAAAAGGACTGACCTTCCGGGAAGTCATTGGGGCTATTACTTTTCCGAACACAGCATTCGCAAGCGAGAAGTTAAAGGTTTTATTTTCGACTTACGACCCGGCGCCGTACGTATATATTTGCCACTCATATCCGGGTGCTTCATAGAGTTGCTGCATTAGAAGATGCAGTAAGAGTTGTTCCGGGTGCTTTGCTGGTGGGGAAAACCGGCCTTCCCAAGATGTGGGATACAATTTTTAGGAAAGGTGACGCAATGTGTTGGATGTATGAGCTGTCTCGCTAGGGGCCAGTCCTGCATGATGGGCGGGTAGCCCCCACAGTGGTCCCCGTGAAGCTTGTTGGCGGTGATGGGAGAGCCGCTGTGGTGCTTTCGCATTCACAAGCGTTCTCATATGCCTCAAGTCAAGAAGAATAGGGACGTCTTGAACAGCCGGGAGTAAGCGTCCAGTGTGCTGCACCCTTCGTCCGTCGACATCATGACCCAGCGGAAAAGCCTAGCTAACAATGACACTGTGGCACCAAGTCCAAGGATGCGGTCGCTGCAGGAGGTATTAGCGATCGACGCCCTCTCAGCCCACTCTCCGCCAGTTTAAGGAAGTGGCCTTCACCGCATCGCACTAAGAGGCCGTCGGCGAAGCTGCCTTCTCAGGCGTGGATCTAATACTGACGCCCGCACGGTGTCCTCGACTGACAT